>NC_140973.1:81668967-81671467 GCF_056783735.1 Eptatretus burgeri
TATGTGTGTGTACATGTGTGTTTACGTGTGTATGTGTGTGTGTTGGTGTGTATGTGTGTGTATGGGTGTGTATGTGTGCGTGTTGGTGTGTATGGGTGTGTATGGGTGTGTATGTGTGTGTGTTGGTGTGTATGTGTGTGTATGTGTAATTCCAGCATATCTTCCACAATACAAATTCTTTGTTTGTACCAAAACAATCTCACAAACCTTTGTGCTGATGTTCTTGCATCTGAGGGGAATCTTTTGGAGGAAAGAAAACTAACTTTACAAAACAAAACTTCACCTTTGGCATGAACAACCTCTCCCATATCCTAGAAAAATAAGTGTTCGAAAATACCTCCAAATAATGCTCATTTGATTAAGGAAGAATTAATATTAGGTTACAGTAGTTCAAAGCATCGCCGTAATGGAATTGCCAAGGAGCTTGTACTCAGGAAATGAACCAATTGGCAGTTGCTTCTGAAGATGTGCTAATGTGGATGAAAATGAAACGGGATACATTGAGATTGTCTGTGAATGAGAAAGCAGCATCGTTACATATCTTGGATGGAATTCATGAATTCCCTGAGCCATGATCGCATGATTCCCATGAACAGACCACAACCTCCACTCAATATCTGTTCATGGGTGGCCTTGCTGTTAAATCGGTAGAATTGCTTTGGGCAGAGTGTGACACCAAGAGACCGATTTTAAATCGGTTAAATAAACACCACATGATAAGTAAAATTTATTAATATGTATAAATATATTTTTAAAACGAGGCTGTTATGCTTTGCTTTGTGATGCTTTCGGAGCAGTAGCTTGGTCGAGCGAAATGCACAAATTGCACTCAAACATCAGGGAATATAATTAATTGTTTTCATGGGATAACCTGGATAACCACTCAAGTTAGTCGTGCACACCATTTGGCATCAGAACCCCCAATTCAGAAACGACATGTCCCATCACAGCGATGTCTCCACTCTGACTATTTCGCCGTTGGGTTCCGAGATTTTCTCCACTAACTAACAGCATTTCGCCTACAATGACATCTTATTTGCGGCGAATGATATTGAAACGGAAAGGCTCTTACTCAACATATGGGCCATCTGCGAATTTGGCTCGGCACAGCTGGGTGGATAATTGCGTGATAATCTGGAACAGACCTCGTTGGCAATTGAACCGATTCTCTGTTGTAGTTGGACTTGTATTTTTGTTGTTGCATCACAGCATGCTGCACACTGAACCATCTCGTGCAGCTTCTCCCTTCGTGAGTCGTCTTTATCGTTTTGAAAACGAAGTTATCATCAACAAACAACAGGGACGTTCTGCCTCCAGTTAAAAACGACCTGAACAAGCTAAAATGAGCTAAGATCCTCGTCCTCTTAATGATGACGTCATAAAAAACGACTACGACGTCATTGTGATGTATTAGGTTTGCGATAAATTCATTATCTGTGCTAATGCCCGGCTTGATTCCACAAACAAAATTCAAACAGCTTGCCTAGTTTCGGAGATAATGGTACAGGCGATTTCCATTAGCGGCGATATTATGACGTCAACTTTTTTTTTCTCAGAATAATTTCCAAAATCGGAGATGGTTACTGCCTGTGCGTGGGCTTTCTGCATATACATGGCAAGTTTAACGGAGATCCGATGAAAACTCTGGGTTGTGAAACAAAAAATGTCAAAAAATAGGAAGGACGACATAAAATTGATATGACGTCATAGTGATGTATCAAGTGTGCGGAGATTCATCTCTGCTAATGCCCTGTTCGATTCCCGCAAACAGAATTCAAAAAAGCTTGCCTAGTTTCGGAGATAATTTTTTAGGCGAAATCCATTTGCGGAGATATTTTGACATCATAACTTTTTTTCTAGGAGGAATTTTCAAAATCGGAGATGGTTACTGTCTGCGCAGGGTATTTTTACATATTTACTAGTGCATGCCCGTACGTGCGTGGCCGTATGTGGAAAAAAAAACTTTCAAACCGCATACCAGAAAAAACAACCACACAGGCTGTTCCTTCACTCTCGCATGCCCGTACGTGCGTGCCCGTACGTGCGTGGCCGTACGTGCGTGGCTGTACGTGCAAAAAAAAAAAAATTCACACTGCGTGTCAGAAACAACAACCACACAGGCTGTTCCTTCGCTCTCGCATGCCCGTACATACGTGCCCGTACGTGCGTGGCCGTACATGCAAAAAAAAAAAATTCACACTGTGTGTCAGAAACAACAACCACACAGGCTGTTCCTTCATTCTCACGTGCCCGTACGTGTATGCCCGTACGTGCGTGGCTGTACGTGCAAAACAAAAAAAAACAAAAAAAAACTTTCAAACCTTGGGGAACAGCTGTTTCCCTTGGGAAAATTCAAACCTTGGGATTAATTAATAATTTGAACAAATAATTCAAACCTTGGGAAAAAAAAAACAGCTTTCAAACCATTGGGAAAGAGCTATTTCCCTTGGGAAAATTCAAACCTTGGGGATTAATTAATAATTTGAACAATTAATTCAAT
>NC_140973.1:81678967-81711467 GCF_056783735.1 Eptatretus burgeri
GTCTTCAAGACAGCTGTTCACCACCATCTCAGATCCTCCCCAATAGAAAAACCATGATCTTTAATACCCTCATTAACCCTCCTCGTTCCAAAGTTCCAGTTTTCCCCCCAGAGAGTTTCCTTCTCTATCCATCTTGTCTACCCGATGCATCATATCCTGTCCGCCATTCCTCCTCACACCCATTGTTTATCCACCTCTCTCTGTCTTGGCTTTCGGCTCTGCTGTTGGTGTTTCCCACTTCTCTCGACTGTTCATTTTGTCCTGTTCCAGTCCCATGGGGTCACAGACATCCTTTGCTAAAGTGCCATGGCTGGTGAGAGAGGTACCAACAACCAGCCAATTTACATGGTGACAATTGAAATCACCATAATTGAGGAAGGAACAGAGAGTTGGGATGGGTAGTTGTGAGAGGCTCCATATTGACAGTGAAGGAGATGTAAATAGAGTCAATCCTGTTCGGGGATGGTGGAGCACACATACAAGTAGGAGGTGGTTGTGGAGGGCCAACGGTACACCTGCGGGCTATAAGGGGGAAGGATATTACACGCACAGTGTGAAATGGAGTTCTTGACCTAAACTGCAATTCTGCCACTACAACAGGGTTCAGGTGTGTCAAGCCAAAAAAAATACCCAGGGAGAGACAATGAGGATTCACGGACATCCTGAAGGAGGAAGGATTCTGTTAGGCACATAATACCATGTTTACAAATGGCAGCTTGGATTGAGATGAGTGAAAACCTTGGATGTTGGAGGTCCATCAAGTTAGGAATGTGGGAGGAGGTGCTGTTGGAAGTCGGGAGGGTGGGGGGGGAGGGATGGTGTTGGAGGAGCATGCAGGGAGATGACAGGAGAACGTAGAAAGGGACGTGGGGTGAGCATGAAGGGGGTGGGACACTGGCAGAGCAGAGGGGGAGCTGGATGCTGGTGGAAAAGAGGGGGAGGTGGATGCTGGCGGAGCAGAGGGGGAGCTGGACACTGGCAGAGCAGAGAGGGAGCGGGACACTGGTGGAGCAGAGAGGGAGCAGCACACTGGTGGAGCAGAGGGGGAGCTGGACGCTGGCAGAGCAGAGAGGGAGCGGGACGCTGGTGGAGCAGAGGGGGAGCTGGACGCTGGCAGAGCAGAGAGGGAGCGGGACGCTGGTGGAGCAGAGGGGGAGCTGGACGCTGGCAGAGCAGAGAGGGAGCGGGACGCTGGTAGAGCAGAGGGGGAGCTGGACGCTGGCAGAGCAGCGAGGGAGTAGGACACTAGCAGAGCAGAGGGGGAGCGGGACACTGGTGGAGCAGAGGGGGAGCGGGACACTGGTGGAGCAGAGAGGGAGCGGGACACTGGTGGAGCAGAGAGGGAGCGGGACACTGATGGAGCAGAGATGGATCTGGACGCTGGTGGAGCAGAGGGGGAGTTCGACGATGGCAGAGCAGATAGGGAGCAGGACACTGGCAGAGCAGAGGGGGAGCTGGACGCTGGCAGAGCAGAGAGGGAGCTGGACAGTAGCAGAGAAGAGAGGGGGCTGGACACTAGTGGAGCATTGGGGGAGCTGGGCGCTGGTGGAACAGAGGGGGAAGGTGGACGCTGGCAGAGCAGAAGGGGAGGTGGACGCTGGTGGAACAGAGGGGGAGCTGGACTCTGGTATAACAGAGGGGGAAGGTGGACACTCGTGGAACAAAGGGGGAGCTGGACACTGGTGGAACAGAGAGGGAAGGTGGACGCTGGTGGAACAGAGGGGGAGGTGGACGCTGGTGGAACAGAGGAGGAAGGTGGATGCTGGCAGAGCAGAGAGGGAGAGGTATGCTGGCGGAGCAGATGGGAAGCTGGACATTGGTTGAGCAGAGGGGGAGCTGGACGCTGGTGCAGCAGAGGGGGAGTGGGACACTGGTGGAGCAGAGAGGGAGCGGGACACTGGTGGAGCAGAGAGGGAGCGGGACACTGGTGGAGCAGAGAGGGATCTGGAGGCTGGTGGAGCAGACGGGGGGTTGGACGCTGGCAGAGTTGATAGGGAGCAGGACACTGGCAGAGCAGAGGGGAAGCTAGACGCTGGTGGCGCAGAGAGTGAACAGAACACTGGGGGTGCAGAGGGTGGGGGTCGCTGGGGAAGCAGAGAGGAGGCGTGACGCTGGTGTAGGGGTGGGGGGTAGGTGAGGGGAAGTGGAAAGAAGGCGGGATGCTGGGGGATGTCTTTGTAATTCATATGGAGGTACACGAATACCTTCTAATTCACGTCTTTGGCCTGCTCCTGATTGATTTATGTACAAGCATTATAGTATTAAATATTGCTGTTAAAACAAATTGTGAAAATCTTAATTTTGTGAATAACTACAAAACATTTTATGCACTCAAACAATCTCAGGTCATGTTCTCACAAGCTATTTACATATTATGTTTGCAAAATGGCACAAAATACTCCCAAACCCTAATTTATATTGAATGGAACTTACATTTCTCTTCACTCCTCTTGTTCCCAGCTCACTTTTCCATACCTCTTGTACCCAACTATCATAACCCCCCTGTCTCCTATATTACCCTCTCTCCCCTCATTGCCTTCATTTTCACGATTTGTTTTTGTCATCTTATACCACTCCATTCTCCATTTCTAGCTTATCATCCCTGAATGCTTTCCTTTTTACAAATATTTTTTTTTTCATTTTACACCACCCACTCTTCATTTCTCCCCCATCACCCCTCCTTCCTCATACTTTTCTCAAATTCATCTTTCATTTTACACCCCCACCACCTCCGCACTTTCCCTCAACTTGCATGAACAAATCCTAATGGTGCCAAAGGTGTCGAGCACAGAAACGTATGACAGGTTATTTTGTTTGATGTCTCTGTGCGGAAACATTATTGCTGTATTGCTGTAACGCTCAATGTCCGATGGATGCGATGGATGCTTAACACTAAAACTGGATAAATATAAACTATGGGAGTCAAGATGCTAAATGTAATGTTGAAACGAAGTGTTTTATGGAAATTCAGAAACCGCGCACCATTTTTCAAACCGATTCGAAATGCATTATGACGAATGAACAAACCATGATTATAAACATACAAACTATAATTATAACAATTGACAAACTCAAAACGGAACACTAATTCTCACATATTAAAGGACACACACACACGCTCTCCTCTCCCTCTCTGTCTCTGTCTCTCTCTCCCCCTCTCTCTCTCTCTCTGCCCCCCTCTCTCTCCCCCCTCTCTCCCCCCTCTTCCTCTCCCCCCTCTCTCCCCCTCTCTCCCCCTCTCTCTCCCCCTCTCTCTCTCCTCTCCTCTTTCTCTCTCCCCTCTCTCTCTGCCCTCTCCCCTCTCTCTCTCCCCCCTCTCTCTCTCTCTCTCCCCTCTCTCTCCCTCGCTCTCTCTCTCTCTCTCCCTCTTCTCTTTCTCCCCCTCTCTCTGCTCTCTCCCTCTCTCTCTCCCCCTCTCTCTCTCTCTCTCTCTCTCTGCTCTCTCTCCTCTCTCTCTCTCTCTCTCCCCTCTCTCTCTCCTCTCCCTCTCTCTCTCTCTCTCTCTCTCTCTCTCTCTCTCTCTCTCTCTCTCTCTCTCTCTCTCTCTCTCTCTCTCTCTCTCTCTCTCTCTCTCTCTCTCCCTCTCTCTCTCCCTCTTCTCTTTCTCCCCCTCTCTCTGCTCTCTCCCCTCTCTCTCTCCCCCCTCTCTCTCTCCTCTCTCTCTCTGCTCTCTCTCCTCTCCCCTCTCTCTCTCTCTCCCCTCTCTCTCTCTCTCTCTCTCTCTCTCTCTCTCTCTCTCTCTCTCTCTCTCTCTCTCTCTCTCTCTCTCTCTCTCTCTCTCTCTCTCTCTCTCTCTCTCTCTCTCTCTCTCTCTCCCCTCTCTCTCTCCCTCTTCTCTTTTTCCCCTCTCTCTCTCCTCTCCTCTCTATCTCTGCTCTCTCTGCAATAATTAACCGATCCACGCACTGGGAGGAACGCTTTTGCAATCGCTCAATTGTGTGTTTGTGTGTGTCCACACCATGACCTACTTTTTTTTTTTTACCATTTGAGTTTTTGTCCTCAAATGTGCAACAAACATTTATTATGAGAATGTGGAGAATACCAATTAATAATTTAGTCGAAATGTCAAAGGGCAAAGTCATAGTAAGGGCAAATAGCCCATATTAACCCGTCGCAGCATGAGACCACTTCAATAGCCCACCACGTCGCAGCATGAGACGGCCGTTTGAAAAAATTATTATCGCTTCCGTGTTTGTTTGTTTATTTACCATTTGTACTTTTGTCATCAAATTTTTGACATACTTTTATGATCAGAAAATGGAGAACACCAAGGAATAAATTTTACATTTTTTTTAATTTTGTTAGCTGTTTTTGTTTAGTTTGAGTACAAAGTGGATACACACGGTTTTAATTGCATTGTGCGATGTTTTCTAGTTTGATTTGTTTACTTTTTATTTTTAGCTCACCTGGAACATAGTTCCGGGGAGCTTATGGGATGGCGCGTGGTCCATCCGTCCGTCCATCCACAAATACTTGCATCCTCTTCTCTGAAACTACACACACAATTTCAATCAAACTTTACTACAACGTTCATCACCATGTATGTACCAAAGTTTGTTCATGGCATCAAAAAAATTGGGATCTGAGGGAGTCTACAGAGGGAGTTTACTGGGGGTAGGGGGGGGAAGGTTTGCTCCCCCTAAAGAGGGATTCGTCTTCTTCTCAGGCACAACACAATTCCGATGAAACTTGACTACAACCTTCATCATCCATGATGTACAAAAGATTTTTCATGACATTAAAAAAGTCGCAGTTTAAGGGGGTGTATGGGGGGTTGCCCCCCCCCAATTTTTTTTCCTTTCTTCTCAGAAACCACACACACAATTGATGAAACTTGACCTCAACCTTCATCACCCTTGATGTACCAAAGTTTGTTCATGGCATAAAAAAAATAATCCATCGATATTTACTTTCTTCTCTGTAATATATTTTGTGGGTCATCCATTCCTACCAGTGGTTTCCTGATTTTCTTATCCAGCCGCTACAACGTGAGCACCCAGGAGTATTGCCCCTCTGTTTCCTATTTATTTTCTGTAGGTCTGTGTTTTCCAACCAGGTCGATTCAGTTTACAGTGGAAAAGTTAATGGGTGTACTTTCTTTGTGCATCATTTTCTTTTCAAAAAAGGGCCATTAAAATGTCTAAATAAAGAATCAGATGATATTCCTCAGCAAAGAACTGTTCTTTATGAATACCCATCTGCATGGTTTTAAAATACTTAACGCAAACATCAATGCCCATAGTTAGATTAGAGAAGAGTTCTTAATTTTCTATTGTTTTTTTTTTTAAACACAAAACATTGAAGTTCAACTTCCATTGGGTATACTATTAAGAGAATATACAAAACACAGCATAGGACCATTGTAGATATTGCACAGGATCCCAGAGTAGCCCCACATCTCACATGGCAGATTATACAAGGTGTCCACAAATTACCGTTAAAATTCAAACCGTAATAAATAAAAAAATGAAATGGGATACTATGATGTGCTTTGCTACATGTTAAAGAACATTTCTCAAAGTTTTATCTTCGGCATTTGTAAAGATCATCATCCAAATCCGAATGGATTTGTGGGGACTGCACTTGAATGACTGACGAACGTGTTCAACATCCTCACCACTTGTGCTTAGCCAGCTTGCCCCTTCCTCTGCAGGATGCTACTGGTCTCCATAAACGATTTGTATCACTCACAAATCATTGTCTTCGATGGTGGCTGCCTTCCACAGGCATTTGTGAAGCTTCACTGAACCTATGTAGCTGATTTGGTCTCTACAAACCAAGGCAACACACTGTGCTTTTTCTTCCGGGAACACCATTTGCAATAAATGTGATGGCACGTGTCATAGGAGACATCTGGAAACAAAAAAAGTTCATAAAACTTCGATAAATGTTCCTTCACAAGCAGAAACCACATCGTTGTATCCCATTTAATTTTTATTTATTTATTACGGTTTGAATTTGGAATGCTAATTTGTGGACACCCTGTATAACTTAGCAGTTTTACTGCAGGTTCACCACAACACCCCTCTGTAGACAATGCAAGACAATGCAAAATAGCCGCTTTGATAAAAAAAAAACTGACATGGATTTATGGATTTCACCAAGGAATCCAATGGGTTGGCAGGATGGCCGAGAGATACGCACGCTCGCTCTGAGCTGACGAGCCTGGGTTCCAATCTCGACCCAGCTATCAACTGTCATCCCAGTGTTTCACAGGCATGGTGATTCATAAATATGTGTGTGCGGTCCCTTGGATGTATGCTAAACTGGGTTTCCCATCTGCCAACATTAGTTGGTAGACGTTAAACATCCCATGGTGTCCTTCATGAAGATTAGTGAACTATGGCTGGCTCAATGGCCAGATTCCAAATTCCAAATTCCTGTCTTAACTATACTTACTCGAACATCAGGCCTGGCCAGCCAGTTCATGAAAGACGTGGGGCAAAACCTTCCCGTGGCAAACACCACAAGAACGTGGAAATAATTGTGGCCGTTAAAAAAATGAACAAAAAACGTAGAATCCAATGGCCTTGAGAAAGAGTGTCCAGAACCAATGAGCTTGCATTTTGATGAATCTGCCTTATACTCACTGACCGTCACCTCGGCATGTGGCCTTACATCACATTTTCAAAAGAACAGAAGTGTTTGGGCCAAAGGTAATTCAATCTGGCAGGGCAGAAACACATTATGCATTCTTTTAACATCGATCATACAAACTTCCGTCAACATAAGGAACAGAGAGAGAGAGAGAGAGAGAGAGAGAGAGAGAGAGAGAGAGAGAGAGAGAGAGAGAGAGAGAGAGAGAGAGAGAGAGAGAGAGAGAGAGAGAGAGAGAGAGAGAGAGAGAGAGAGAGAGAGAGAGAGAGAGAGAGAGAGAGAGAGAGAGAGAGAGAGAGAGAGAGAGAGAGAGAGAGAGAGAGAGAGAGAGAGAGAGAGAGAGAGAGAGAGAGAGAGAGAGAGAGAGAGAGAGAGAGAGAGAGAGAGAGAGAGAGAGAGAGAGAGAGAGAGAGAGAGAGAGAGAGAGAGAGAGAGAGAGAGAGAGAGAGAGAGAGAGAGAGAGAGAGAGAGAGAGAGAGAGAGAGAGAGAGAGAGAGAGAGAGAGAGAGAGAGAGAGAGAGAGAGAGAGAGAGAGAGAGAGAGAGAGAGAGAGAGAGAGAGAGAGAGAGAGAGAGAGAGAGAGAGAGAGAGAGAGAGAGAGAGAGAGAGAGAGAGAGAGAGAGAGAGAGAGAGAGAGAGAGAGAGAGAGAGAGAGAGAGAGAGAGAGAGAGAGAGAGAGAGAGAGAGAGAGAGAGAGAGAGAGAGAGAGAGAGAGAGAGAGAGAGAGAGAGAGAGAGAGAGAGAGAGAGAGAGAGAGAGAGAGAGAGAGAGAGAGAGAGAGAGAGAGAGAGAGAGAGAGAGAGAGAGAGAGAGAGAGAGAGAGAGAGAGAGAGAGAGAGAGAGAGAGAGAGAGAGAGAGAGAGAGAGAGAGAGAGAGAGAGAGAGAGAGAGAGAGAGAGAGAGAGAGAGAGAGAGAGAGAGAGAGAGAGAGAGAGAGAGAGAGAGAGAGAGAGAGAGAGAGAGAGAGAGAGAGAGAGAGAGAGAGAGAGAGAGAGAGAGAGAGAGAGAGAGAGAGAGAGAGAGAGAGAGAGAGAGAGAGAGAGAGAGAGAGAGAGAGAGAGAGAGAGAGAGAGAGAGAGAGAGAGAGAGAGAGAGAGAGAGAGAGAGAGAGAGAGAGAGAGAGAGAGAGAGAGAGAGAGAGAGAGAGAGAGAGAGAGAGAGAGAGAGAGAGAGAGAGAGAGAGAGAGAGAGAGAGAGAGAGAGAGAGAGAGAGAGAGAGAGAGAGAGAGAGAGAGAGAGAGAGAGAGGAAAAAAAGCATAAGGAAAATGCATGAACGCCATTTAAATGTCTACTTCACAGCCAGCTACTGCATTACTAAGTGGGATCCCACTGTGGATTTTCCTAATGTTTGAAAAAGTGAAACAGTCTGTTCAAGTCCAAACACATTGAATTTGAAGCTCCTTTTAATGGCATCACCTAATGGCCACGACTGGTTTTGTCATTATGTGACTCAAAGCTGTATTGGCATCTCCCAGCATATAGCGGTGTGCTTCAGAGAACAGTTCCCAACCAATCCAAGCTGGTGCATCTCATCCCTCGATTCCTTCTTGGGAATCTCTGTTGTGTTAGTGCATACGCAATGAGCTGTAACTTTGCCAAGTGTCCAGAGGCCGGCAGGGCACAGTCGGCCTTGTGCTTTCCAATTCTCCGTCCCATAAGTCTGCAAGAGATGGGTGAAGCTCCAGCAGTGAGTTGCTCTTCTGGCCTAGCCGATAGGTAATTTCGTTTGGTTGGAGCCGATCGAAATATCTTGCTAATACGTAGGCTAATATGCCTAGTAAACAGATAAGGGCAATTGTTGCCCCAAAGGCAATTGCTAACACGTGGTAAAGCCAGGTTTCTGGTGGGGTAGTTGTGGCCAGAGAGGAAAGGGTGGTCACATTAATGCACGCTTGCTCGGCTATATTTTGAGAAACTTTCACCACGAGACAAACATTGTAGGTTGTTTGTGGAACCAGGTGTGTCAAGTTGTATTCATGTATATCTGCTGGCACTCGCACTGTAAATCTGACCTTCTCATTGCTGATATGCAGTGTAGCTGATGTCGAATGAGGCCCCGGCTGTGATGTCCAGGCTACAAGCACTGAATTCAGACCAGCATTGAGCACGCGGATTGTAATTCCTTGGCTGGGATTGACATGACTGCCATTCACTGTCACGGTCACAGTTTTTGTATCCAACCCTACACCATTCTGGGCCACACATGTGTATGTGCCACTGTCTCCATGGTGTGCATCCATAATCTGCAGAGTTCCTTCATCAGAGACGCTGTACTTTTCAGACACCATGTCAACAACAATTTTTTTACCCTTTGGGGTCACCCAGTAGATAACCGGCTCTGGTTCAGCCAAAGCGCGGCAATCAAAAGTTGCTGAAGTGTTATCAAGCAATTTGGCTACTTCTGGGAAAATTGCTGTCGGAATGAATGGCAGACAGCCATCTGGTATATCAGTCATGGGAATATCTCTCACACATTGACCCATGAACTCTGGTGGAGCAGCACAGTGCATGGCGTGTGGCTCCATGAAGCGAGCATGTAGTTGGCCTCTGATGATCCACTGCACGATGCAGTCACAATGAAGAGGATTGCCATGGAGACCAATTTCACGCAAGCTTGGCAATGACTCAACAGTCTGTCGGTAAAGAGCAGCTATGTTATTATCACTAAGCATGAGTGTCTCAAGATGTGGGAGCTCACGCAGGGCATGTGGGTGCACAAATGCCAGCTTTGGGTTATGTGTTGCCTCAACCTTGATAAGTTCCGGAAGGTTCTCGAGGGCGTAGCGATCGATGGCTACCAATTCGGGCATGCTGCTCATGCCAAGCTCCTTCAGGTGAACCATGTTGCGAAAATCACCCTCCTTAAGTGTGCGGATGGGATTTTTGTTGAGGTCAAGAAATTTCAAGTCGGTAACACTTTGAAGAGCCTGCCATGGCACCTCCTTGAGTCGGTTGTTGTACAAAGATAGGCTTTCGAGGCTGCTCAGGCCAAAAAGTGCACCTTCTGGAATACTCAACAAGCCCATTCCAGCAAGAACCAAGCTATTTAGGTTGGAAAGTGGTGCAAAATCTCCAGCTAAAATTGCGTCCACGGGATTCTCACCGACCATAAGAACTTCCATATTTGGGGTATTCAAGAACCAACGATGATCAATGGCACGTAGAAGGTTGGAGTTGATGTGAAGCCGAGTTAGGTTGTCCAGTCCAGCAAAAGCATCAGGTGAGATTCTGTCAATGCGATTGTGGTTCAGGTAGAGCTCTTGCAGCGCAGCTAGATGACGAAGGCTTCTGTCAGGGAGTAACGTGAGACCATTTTCTTCAAGGTGTAGTGTAACAAGGTGAGACAGAGGAACCAAGCCTGCTGCTTCAATGCTCAACAATCGATTCTGTGACACATCAAGCTCGGTGAGGTTTGTTAATCCTTTCAAAAATGGAGCTGTACTCTCCAAGCCGCTGCTCTGGAGTAATAGTACTTGTGTTTCTGTTGGGAAAGCAGTGAAGTTATATTGTGGTTTAAAGCCTGCACAGTCAACTGTATGCGCTTCCTGGTAGAGTGACTGCGGTGTGAACCAAGGTCGTAGTTCACAGACACACATCGGTGGGCATTCCCCGCAAGTGGCTGCTCGGAGCCTAATTAGTAAAAACAAGCACACCCAAGCAACGCTCCATGGCACCTCAGCCATTTTATACCTAGTTGTGTATCCTCTTGCGAGCTCACGATTGGCAGAGTGTGGGAAATTCGTGGAAAACCTAAGGGAGACTACCACCTTCGCCGATACTTGCAGGGTGGACGTTATAACGATGCGGCTCGTTTGCACCTGCAGATATCAAGCAGCTCCCACATCGCTTTGCATCACCAGTAACGATTCATTGCAACAGAAACTCTCCAGGCATCGTCTGCGGTCATCTGAATTTGCCAAAGGATGACATCAAGTCCCTCACGTGCAAAGGAGCTTCCAAATTCATAGAATTCCTGCGGAACAATAACAAACAGATCGATTGGGGGTCATTTGAGGAAAAAAAACACCCCCAAAAAAACAATCATACACAACAGTCTTGCAGATGTCATTGTGACATTTCCAAATTAGGAAGTTCGTGAATTTATTTATTAATCAGTCACACTGACTGATTAGTCAATATTTCAAGAGAAACACAAAGCCTCATGAATTACTTGCTAATCAAACATGCCTGAAGCCTTCAGGGAGATCCTTTTGACTGCACAAGCAACAGTGTCACCTGGAAGGTGAAGCTGTTAGTCGGCAGGCCGCGGATCCCAATCGCTGTTGGAGCATTTGCTCACAATTAAGTGTTCTCCAACTTTCATGGAGCATATGTGAAGTCATTTTTTTTGTTCACCTGTACCTGTAACTTTTATTAAGAAGCAAAATGACGGTGTTTCATCCACGAACATGCATCGGACACCACTGAAAGCCGATGATGACAACATGTATTATTGTTCTTCTCTCCATTTCAATTTGTCGGGCAAAAGGTGTTCTGCAAAATAGTATGTTTGGCTGAAATAATCTCTGTGCATCAAAGTGTATGATGTAGTGAGTGGGGAGGAAGGAAGAGGGAGGGATGAGGATCAGATAGCAGGTGTTCTCTTGGGAATTAATTACTTCAGAATGGTTAGGGCTGGTACTGATTCCTCACCTTTGCCAGAGACACCTCATCACGACAAGCAGGTGCACAAGCCAAAGAAAGCAAACAACCAGTAAAGGGAAGAACCTATGAAGGGAAGTCACTCACAACCTCTATTTACCACAATTAAGCGGAGCAGGTATCCGAAACAGGTGAAACATCAGGCAAGGGTAGAAGTATAAAAGTTAAATAACGATTGTTCCAGTTGCGAGGTTAGAGTACAAAAGGATTGGTGTCATTTTAATGTGAACACACAATTAATTACTGTAATTTGACCAATCAGTTAAACCAGTGTGATATCCTTCACCGTTGTTCATGTTAAAACCTGTAAACTGTAACCTGGTTATGGTTACTCGGTGTTAAGTTCAGTTACCTTAACAGTTAAGGTGGCTGGTTTAACATTTTCGGGTCTTGAGTTTGAGCCACTGTCGTTGTTGAAATAACACGAGATGGGTTGACTCAGCCTGTCATCCTTCCGAGGTCGTCAAAATGAGTATTAGCTTACTGGTAACAGGGGCACTGCATCAGCAGCACAGCCACGTTTCCAGAAAAAAAAATATGATGCAACCAGCAGCCAGGGGGCTGCCTCTGCAACAACGACAACTGGGACTCCTTGGGATTACATTTTGAAGGGGAAAAAACGAGATAATAAAAGAGATCTTGAAAGCAAGGGAGGGGCGTAACGACTAGGGATAAGGCAGAATGCAGGGGGTGGAATGGAGAAGAAAACATGTATTTTTCTTGGGGGGGGCGGAGGTGGTTTAACAGGTTTTTTATATTTTTGTATACCTTGTCGAGGCTCTTATGAGAGATAACACACAACGCACAGCAAAGGGGGCATGAGACACGAGGGGTGGGAGAGGGAAGGACAAATTAGTGGGGAACAGAGACATTAGGTGATCTGCGGAAGGGAGAGGGATTGGGCGGAGAACACGGGGTATACAAGATGGACATTAGAGGGACTTTCAGGAAGGAAAGCAGGGAATTTGAGGGAGATGGGTTTGGGGTGGATTAATGGGGGTAGAAAAGATCGAGGATTTGGTTGGGGGATGATAAGACGTGGTGGTGAACAGCTGTTTTGAAGGCTTGGAGGGAAGAATGGCATTGAAGAGAGTGTGGGAGTTCATTCAAAAGGTGGGAAAAAAAGAGGAATGAAAGAGTGAAGGTGAGCAGTGATTCGTGATTTTGGTAGTTTTACCAGAAGGGGGTTGTTGATGGACCTTGAGCGCCCTACGGAAATGTGGTGGGGACAAATCACAGACGCAGCAAGGGGGGGCAAGACCCGAGAGGATACGGTAGAAGACAGAAAGGCCACCAACCTGCCTGCGGTGAGAGAGTGAGAGGCCCAAGGACACAGCCTCATCGCGGGAGATACCAATGATCTGAAATGCCTTGGTTTCCACAGTGTGAAGCCGAGAAAGTTGGGAGGCAGGAGCACCAGCCCAGAGGGAAGAGCAGTACTCCAGTAGGCTGCGGACAAAAGCCTTGTATGTGGTCAGGAGTTCAGGTGTGCCAAGGAAGGACTTTGTACAATGGAGTTTGCACGCTCAGCATCGGGCTTTGGAGGCCACCTTTGAAAGGTGGTTTGCCCAACAAGGATCATGGCTGAGCGTGAGTCCCAGGAGTTTGAATGACCGAACTTCTTCAAGAGGATTATAAAGAACCCGAGCTGTGAGTGAACATTCACATGTGACTACATATATGAACATTCTGCATGGCACACTCAGTCAATCTGCCGCACTCTTCTGATGAAACTATCTAAATTCAGGATTACTGCTCAACTCATTCGTCTCTTTCTTCCTACCCGTGGAACCAACTTCCACATTCTCTTCAATCTCATCCTTCCCTCGAAGTCGTCCAGACAGCTTTTCACCACTATCTTAGATCGTTCTCAATCCAAAATGATGATATTATCTACCCCCATTAACCTTCACCCTCCACCCCCCCCCATCCGATATCTTTTCAAATGTACACTTTTTCCTTCCTGAGAGTTTTCTTCTCCATCCATCTTGTCCACCACATGCATCCTCCCCTCCCATTATTTGTCCAACTCTCCCTTTCCTGAAATTCTGCGTTCGAGCTCTTCAGGAGCCTTTACTTTGTAAACAATTTTTTTTTAAACAAATGTATGAAATATTCATTCACCATTTTAACTTGTAAGGATTATCAAATATTTTCATACATTTGTGGACGTACATTTGGTCTCCAATAAGTGATGTCAAAGTGTTGTGTGAATTTACAAGACTACATTCAACTTCTCTTTAAGTAGAACCATGTCGCAAAGAAAGAACATTGGACACATAAGGCCGGTATAGATTACATATGTGAACATTGGACACGCAAGGCCGGTATAGATTACATATGTGAACATTGGACAAATAAGGCCTGTATAGATTACATATGTGAACATTGGACACATAAGGCCGGTATAGATTACATATGTGAACATTGGACACATAAGGCCTATGTAGATTACATATGTGAACATTGGACACACAAGGCCTGTATTGATTACATATGTGAACATTGGACACATAAGGCCTGTATAGATTACATATGTGAACATTGGACATATAAGGCCTGTATAGGTTACATATGTGAACATTGGACACATAAGGCCTGTATAGATTACATATGTGAACATTGGACACACAAGGCCTGTATAGATTACATATGTGAACATTGGACACATAAGGCCGGTATAGATTACATATGTGAACATTGGACACATAAGGCCTATGTAGATTACATATGTGAACATTGGACACACAAGGCCTGTATAGATTACATATGTGAACATTGGACACATAAGGCCGGTATAGATTACATATGTGAACATTGGACATATAAGGCCTGTATAGGTTACATATGTGAACATTGGACATATAAGGTCTGTATTGATTACAAATGTGAACATTGGACACATAAGGCCGGTATAGATTACATATGTGAACATTGGACATATAAGGCCTGTATAGGTTACATATGTGAACATTGGACATATAAGGTCTGTATTGATTACAAATGTGAACATTGGACACATAAGGCCTATGTAGATTACATATGTGAACATTGGACACATAAGGCCTGGATAGATTACATATGTGAACATTGGACACACAAGGCCTGTATAGATTACATATGTGAACATTGGACACATAAGGCCGGTATAGATTACATATGTGAACATTGGACATATAAGGCCTGTATAGGTTACATATGTGAACATTGGACATATAAGGTCTGTATTGATTACAAATGTGAACATTGGACACATAAGGCCTGGATAGATTACATATGTGAACATTGGACACATAAGGCCGGTATAGATTACATATGTGAACATTGGACATATAAGGCCTGTATAGGTTACATATGTGAACATTGGACATATAAGGTCTGTATTGATTACAAATGTGAACATTGAACACATAAGGCCTATGTACATTACATATGTGAACATTGGACACATAAGGCCTATGTACATTACATATGTGAACATTGAACACATAAGGCCTATTGAGATTACATATGTGAACATTGAACACATAGGGCCTATTTAAATTACATATGTGAACATTGGACATATAAGGCCTATGTAGATTACATATGTGAACATTGGACACATAAGGCCTATGTAGATTACATATGTGAACATTGAACACATAAGGCCTATTTAGATTACATATGTGAACATTGGACATATAAGGCCTATGTAGATTACATATGTGAACATTGGACACATAAGGCCTATGTAGATTACATATGTGAACATTGGACACATAAGGCCTATGTAGATTACATATATTACATTACATATATGGCAATGCAGTGATTAGTCTCACAGAAAATTCTTATGATTAATGGGTTACCATCTTCTCCTTGTTGTAGATGATGATTTTTTTCTCTTCGATCATCCAGGAAATGCGGTGATCTTTTATAATGATGTTCGTTTTATGATGATACTCATTAAGGTGTTTTTCTCAAGGTCATGGCCATCTTTCATCTTTGTCTTGCAGACTAACTATGGTATGAATTTCATGCCTGCATTTACAGACAACAAGCAATCATCATCTCATGTGTTTTATGAATAGTGAAGTTACAAAAGCAAGGGCACAGAACGTTTCATGGATGTTTGTATGTCCCGTTCGTGATGTCTGATGTGGTCGTTTGAATGCTTACAATTTTTTTTAACTGAACACAACCATAAAATCATAAGCAGAGTTGACCGTTGGTGGTACTCTGGAGACCTCCATGGATGGTCGAGTGCCATGAGCTAAGGGACAGAAGGATAGCTCATTTGTTGGTGCGCTTCCCCTCTGAGCTGTCTCGTCATTGCTTTGTTCTCCTTTGGAGTCGTTTTCAAATGAAACTGCCATTGTAGTTCAGCGGAAGCAGCGAGTGCTGCATCTCAGAGCATGCCGTCTATAAGACGTGGATGTACACTCACCTGTCCCATTTACATTTACACCCAAACGATAAATATCGAAGTATATCGCTCAAAAAGAGTATGACATTGCGTGCCTGTGCCCTGGCCAATTGTTCGAGCAACCACGATGAGTCTGGGAGGTCAGCGGGTCCATTCCGACCCTGGCCGAGTCATACCAGACTTTCAAAATAGTAGTTACGTGCTGCTTCCTTGCTTGATGATCAGAATTTAAAGGACGGAGCAAGGACAAACCCCATGGGTGGAGATGTATGGGGAAGAGGAAATTTCTCCTTCATTATGCCGGAGTGGGCAGAGAAAAATACTTCATCAAGATGGCGTCGCTGGCACCCAGAGTGCCCAGGAACTGTTTGTCTGAAGCCAAGTCTGGTGTTGTCTGGGAGTGTTCCATTAACAACGAGCTTACATAGCGCTCGCCAAGCGGATCACTCAAGCAAGCACTCCAATGGAACGGTCGATAAGGAACGGCTGGCTTGGCAAGCTGATTGGTTATGGGGCACACCCCCCTGATGTATGTATGTATGTCTGCCGACAGGTGTGCCATTTGTGTTGCAGATACTTCAAGAGCCATTTTTTTTCCTAACCCTTGTCAGGGGTAACAGGGTCGTGGGTCGTCTGGTAACTCCAACTGAGAAACACCGCTCTGGAACAAAATATAAATGATGCGTCTGGACAATAACTGCATAACCCGAGAGATGTGCATGTTAAAGACAAGTTACAACATCAATTTCATGGTAACAATGGGGTTACTACATTCAGTGGAAGATGAATACATTTACAGGTGAAGTTAACAAGGCATGGATAAAGCACCGGCACGATGGGCCAAATGGCCTCCTTTCGAGTGTCGTTCCTTCAACCTATCCTCCACATTCTAATACCAGTCCATTCCATGAATGATTTATTTCTCAGAAAGCTGTTTGTCGATGTATGAGTATTTCAAGTGTCATATTTTCAGAATGTAAGTTGTGTTGGCAGAATGAAGTGTTCAGGCAGACTTGAATACATTTGCGAAGTGCTCAAGTTAATCTCAATGTTATCTGATAAGTGCAGCCCAGGAAGGACATGATTACACCGGTCACGATGTCATTGTAAATCAAGTGAAATCAAAAAGTTTCTTTCTAATCTGTGCTGAGAGTGCTATCCACAGGTGATCTCTCCCATCGCCAGGTACTCTGTCCCAATGCCCCGAGAATTTGTTTAACAAAGCAGAGTGTCCTCCTGTGCACATATCCAATTACTCTGAACAAGGCAATACTGGAGTGAAGGTGTACTTTAGCAAGTGAACAAATTTTGTTCTGATTACAAGGATAAAAATAATCCACAGTGATTAATTAATGGTGGAGCAAACACAAACCCTGCGTGAGTAATCCTGGGCCTCACCTCCACTGCAAATTATCATTTACCTGCACACCGACCTGCATCACCTCCACTGCCCATTATCATTTACCTGCACACCGACCTGCCTCACCTCCACTGCAAATTATCATTTACCTGCACACTGACCTGCCTCACCTCCACTGCCCATTATCATTTACCTGCACACCGACCTGCCTCACCTCCACTGCCCATTATCATTTACCTGCACACCCACCTGCCTCACCTCCACTGCCCATTATCATTTACCTGCACACCGACCTGCCTCACCTCCACTGCAAATTATCATTTACCTGCACACTGACCTGCCTCACCTCCACTGCCCATTATCATTTACCTGCACACCGACCTGCCTCACCTCCACTGCCCATTATCATTTACCTGCACACCGACCTGCCTCACCTCCACTGCAAATTATCATTTACCTGCACACTGACCTGCCTCACCTCCACTGCCCATTAGCATTTACCTACACACCGACCTGCCTCACCTCCACTGCCCATTATCATTTACCTGCACACCCACCTGCCTCACCTCCACTGCCCATTATCATTTATCTACACACTGACCTGCCTCACCTCCACTGCCCATTATCATTTACCTGCACACTGACCTGCCTCACCTCCACTGCCCATTATCATTTACCTGCACACCGACCTGCCTCACCTCCACTGCCCATTATCATTTACCTGCACACCCACCTGCCTCACCTCCACTGCCCATTATCATTTACCTGCACACCCACCTGCCTCACCTCCACTGCCCATTATCATTTACCTGCACACTGACCTGCCTCACCTCCACTGCAAATTATCATTTACCTGCACACTGACCTGCCTCACCTCCACTGCCCATTAGCATTTACCTACACACCGACCTGCCTCACCTCCACTGCCCATTATCATTTACCTGCACACTGACCTGCCTCACCTCCACTGCCCATTATCATTTACCTGCACACTGACCTGCCTCACCTCCACTGCCCATTATCATTTACCTGCAGACCGACCTGCCTCACCTCCACTGCCCATGATCATTTACCTACACACCCACCTGCCTCACCTCCACTGCAATGCATTTAACAATACCTATAACACCATCATACTGTACATTAATTTACCTACATTATCTAATGCTGTTTACACGACACACGAACAATGGACTGTTTAATCTTTTCTTTTTATTTCGTGTTCGTCAAGGAATTCCCACTTGGATGCACTGGCTGACCAGGAGTTGCCTGGTTTCTGCACATAGTTGGGGCCATTGTGGTACCTCAAGCCTGTGCCACCAAAATACACCAGTGTAAAGGTATACAACGATAGAGACATAGGTATACTCACCTGTAAGAGGAAAGCATGACTGGAGAGGGGGGAAGCGAGGGATGGAGAGCGGGAAAGAGGTAGATCGGGTGATTCTTGGGAGGAGGAAGAGATCGACGTGGGAGAGAAAATGTTTTTTTGGGGAAAAGGAAATTCAGACAAATAAGGAAGAAAAATGGTTCACAATTTACCAACAATAATCAACTATATTATCACCTCGACATCCTTCTCTCTGCCACCTGATAATAATAATAATAATAATAATAATACCATTCCTTTTGTGTCGTCGGGGCATGTAGGGCTGCCGAGGTAGTTTCATTGGCAAGGAGTACTGTCCTCGACTGGTCACCACTCCGATGCAGGTTACCCCGAATGGTTATTACACCAGTACCTTGGTACTCATTTCACTGACCTCGGAAGAATGACAGGCAGATTCAACCCCAAATGGTGTTAATAGCAAAAGCCATGAGGGATAAAACTCAGGACCTAAAGGTCCCAAGCCAGCCACTTCAACCACTAAGCCAATACCAGGCGAACCACTTGATAATGACACATTAATTGTCTTCATGTCCACACCCTTTCAAAGTGGAAAACTCCACATACCCCATACTCCATTACTCTAGGTGAAACTCCACATACCCCATCCTCCATTACTCTAGGTGAAACTCCACATACCCCATCCTCCATTACTCTAGGTGAAACTCCACATACCCCATACTCCATTACTCTAGGTGAAACTCCACATACCCGATTACTCAAGGTGAAACTCCACATACCCCGTACTCCAGGTGAAAACGACACATACCCCATACTCCAGGTGAAAACTCCACATACTCCATACTCCAGGTGAAAACTCCACATACCCCATACTCCATTACTCTAGGTGAAACTCCACATACCCCATTACTCAAGGTGAAACTTCACATACCCCATACTCCAGGTGAAAACGACACATACCCCATACTCCAGGTGAAAACGACACATAGCACATACTCCAGGTGAAAACTCCACATACCACATACTCCAGGTGAAAACTCCACATACCCCATACTCCAGGTGAAAACTCCACATACCACATACTCCAGGTGAAAACTCCACATACTCCATACTCCAGGTGAAAACTCCACATACCCCATACTCCAGGTGAAAACTCCACATACTCCATACTCCAGGTGAAAACTCCACATACCCCATACTCCAAGTCTAACCTACACATACTCGAGGTGAAAACGACAGTACCTCATACTCTAGTTGAAACTCCACATATCCCATACTCCAGGTGAAAAGGACACATACCCCTTATTCCAGGTGAAACTTGAGGTGCCTTATCATTTTAATCTTTCTACTGTAATCTTTGCAACATGTCCCCGATTCCTGTCAATACCAAGCATTTACATGAATTTTGCAACCCCCCACCCCCTCATCATCCTCATTACATTAAAGTTCACCAACACCTTCCTGTAATCTCTTTTTTCAATGTAAATATACTCCTCTTCCTCCGAGGTATACTTTGCTCAATAGGATAACATAATTTGTACGTCATCCTTCTTCCTCGTTCAGGAAAACGAACCTTGGAATCAGCCTTGATGTCTGGGTTGCCCTTTCCCTATCATAGAATAACATCATTTAAAAATGGCGATCTCAACTGAGTACAATAGTCGACAAGAAGTCAACCCTACCTGCTTTGTTACTTGCACACAATTACACAACTACTGCATGTTGAGTTGGCTGAACACTGAGGAAATTCGTTTGTGTGAATCACAGGCAATTAGCCTCAATTTCACTGGGATATAGAGAGAGAGAGAGAGAGAGAGAGAGAGAGAGAGAGAGAGAGAGAGAGAGAGAGAGAGAGAGAGAGAGAGAGAGAGAGAGAGAGAGAGGAGAGAGAGAGGGGAGAGAGAGAGAGAGAGAGAGAGAGAGAGAGAGAGAGAGAGAGAGAGAGAGAGAGAGAGAGAGAGAGAGAGAGAGAGAGAGAGAGAGAGAGAGAGAGAGAGAGAGAGAGAGAGAGAGAGAGAGAGAGAGAGAGAGAGAGAGAGAGAGAGAGAGAGAGAGAGAGAGAGAGAGAGAGAGAGAGAGAGAGAGAGAGAGAGAGAGAGAGAGAGAGAGAGAGAGAGAGAGAGAGAGAGAGAGAGAGAGAGAGAGAGAGAGAGAGAGAGAGAGAGAGAGAGAGAGAGAGAGAGAGAGAGAGAGAGAGAGAGAGAGAGAGAGAGAGAGAGAGAGAGAGAGAGAGAGAGAGAGAGAGAGAGAGAGAGAGAGAGAGAGAGAGAGAGAGAGAGAGAGAGAGAGAGAGAGAGAGAGAGAGAGAGAGAGAGAGAGAGAGAGAGAGAGAGAGAGAGAGAGAGAGAGAGAGAGAGAGAGAGAGAGAGAGAGAGAGAGAGAGAGAGAGAGAGAGAGAGAGAGAGAGAGAGAGAGAGAGAGAGAGAGAGAGAGAGAGAGAGAGAGAGAGAGAGAGAGAGAGAGAGAGAGAGAGAGAGAGAGAGAGAGAGAGAGAGAGAGAGAGAGAGAGAGAGAGAGAGAGAGAGAGAGAGAGAGAGAGAGAGAGAGAGAGAGAGAGAGAGAGAGAGAGAGAGAGAGAGAGAGAGAGAGAGAGAGAGAGAGAGAGAGAGAGAGAGAGAGAGAGAGAGAGAGAGAGAGAGAGAGAGAGAGAGAGACACAGTGGCCTGCAAAGAAAAAGTATTCAATTCCCCCCTCCCCCCCAAGCTGCCTAAGCAGTCTCCTTGGCTATTGAGCACAATCCTGGATGGGTCACCACTCCGACACAGTATACCAGCATGCTGACACTCACTTTGCTGACCTCGGAAGGATGACAGGATGAGTCAACCCCACCTGGTATTAATTCAACAGCTGAACGGGATTTGAACTCAGGACCCGAGGATCCAAAGCCTGCCACACCAACCATGAAGCCAACACACCATGATAAATCACAGAATCATCGTCAAGTATCCAGAAATGAAAATATAAATAAATGAAAAAAATAAGACAATAAAAAAACTGAAAAATCAAATGCAGGTGAGCGACCCTAACCCTAACCCTAACCCTAGCAGTACGGTAATTTTGCATGCCGATGGACATCGAAGCCAGTACACTAGGAAAAATCACAGCATCATCGTAAAGCATCCGTACATGAAAATATCACATAATATGTGCAACTTTGTGCTCACTGCAGGTGAGTGACCTGAGATAATGGGGAAAATGGGTGTTGTGGGGGGGGGGGGGAGTCATGCTGCAACTGCTGCTATTTATTTATGTCCCGACATACAAAGCACAGTTCGTTATTGCTTACATTGTGTAAGCATACCCCACGAGTTTATGGATATAATCAGACCCCATCACTGCAATGGGAACCAGAAAGCAGCTGCCACATCTGCTATTGCTTCATGCATCACGAAATGCCTTCCACACATGACCTGTCTGTGGTGCACAAAACAATTCTGGGGGTAACCAGGAACAATTTAAAGGTTAAAGGCTGTTACGGTTAAACAGTTGCATAGGCTCCAACTTTTAGGTGTCAATGTACTTGAGCTCCAATCCTCTACATCTCTGTGGAATTTTACTGCAGCTGATGTCAGGAAGATAATTTCATTGTCAATTTTATAGTTTCTTGGTAAGGGTTTTACTGGGTGGTTTGCCATTACCTTCCTTGCAGTAGTTCAGCAGGAATTTAGAATTTGTCCTTGGTGCCAGTGATGGCTCGCCTACTCTTCACGAAGGACACCCTGGGATCTTTGACATCCACCAATGAATGCCGGTAGACAAGACGCCAGTTTAACGTCCATCCGAAGAACAGCACACACATTGATGAATCACCCTACCTGTGAAACACCAGGATGATAGTTTATAGCTGGGTCAGGATTCAAACCCAGCCGAGATAGCTTAGAGGCGAGTGTGCATAACCTCAAGGCCATCCTGCCAGTCCACTCCACTATTACATAAGTAAGATGTAGATGGTTCTCATATAAGCAAGCAGTGACCCCCCAGACTCAGGAAACACCTACGGTGAATTTTCTTCAGTTACATACATTACATCTGGCTTTCTAATAAGGATAATGGTTTATCATTAACCAATTTGTTTAAATGTGTTGCAATTTGTGATGAAATTAAATCTAACTGAAGCTGTCTTTTATATACAGTGACCTCAGACAGGTGGCGGAGCTTGCATGTACAGTACATCGCTTCTCAAGTGTAGGACAAAGACACTGGGAGACATCAGAATACAATTACAAGAATTACAACGACATTATGAGACAATTGACAAACCAATGCAATGCAGGCAAGGTGAACTTGGAATCTCCATCCACATGAGCCACCTGATCAGATAGGAATGCGAAAAAGGACAACTTGGGTGTTGCAACACCTGCTGACCATATAGTCTGTATCATGTATTTTCAGTAGGGGCTGCTACACACACACACACACACACACACACACACACACACACACACACACACACACACACACACACACACACACACACACACACACACACACACACACACACACACACACACTCACACACACACACACACACACACACACACACACACACACACACACACACACACACACACACACACACACACACACACACACACACACACTCCAGACTAAATTCTATGCCAACCAGTCCACTTGCTTGTGGATATCAGAGATCACATAGTATCTTTCATGAAGACTAGACCTCAGGCTTGGGAGAACAAAGGATGGAATCGACAGCACATTGATCGGTGTATGCTAACTCCTGTGGGAAGTGGAGAGAAGCTGATATTTCTGGCATTAACCCTTCATCGGAGCAAAGTAGGGAATGCTTGTTCTGTAACTCGTGAATTTCAGATTAATGGTATCATCGAGTTGACCTCATCAAGACCTTTTCCTCGTTGAAATCTCCATTCAGCTCCATAAATAGTGCACCCAACTGGAAGTCATACAATATTATGTGACCAGTCATTGATGCAATTCCAACATCGTGCAAATAAACTCACACTGATTTCTTGTCCATGAGGGTCGAGCTCATCTCAACTCACAATCTCCTCAAACACCTTTGCTCTGTTTCCATTTTTCTGAAGTCGTTATTCGAAGGTGTTCTTCGCCAGGTCTACAGGTGTCCCTTTTGCTTTCTTGTTACGGTCAAGTGTCTGGGGTTGGCCATATTGTCTCCTTCGTAACATTCTTGATGTGCATCTGTCTTTTCGACTGAATAATGAATCTCCAGATGAGATTCCAGTGGGAAATGAATGGATGATTGTTTTTGCTTCCACAATATCTGCCACTTCTGCTCAAAAATAAATGGAAAAGGCTAAGTTACTGATTTATCACATCGACTGGGAAGAAAATTCGAATCACTCATCCATTGACCTGTGCTTTGAATAACATTTTGGATGGTGTTGTTACCTCCACCACTGAAGGTGAAGGAGGTTATGTTTTCACCACTTTCTGTTTGTTTATTTGTTTGTTTGTGTCCAAGATATCTCAAAAGGTTGTGGACGAATCCGGATGAAATTTTTTGGACAGGTTCAGTGTTTGACAACAACGAACTAATTAAGTTTTGCTAAAGATTCGGATCCAGATCCGACTACTAGAATTTTTAAAGTGATTCTTCACCATTGAGAGATTGGGCCAAAAACAATATAGTACTGAAAAGCATGATATTTCAAACAGGTAATGGGCTCGATACGTTCTAGTGGATCAGGCATTACGTGGCGGAGGTATGCCCTCCACCGAGTGCCCTACTAGTTTAATTTGGCTTCATGAAAAAATAAGTTCAGTTGAAAAAATACAGAGGTGTAAATGACAAACAGCTGGATGAGAAGAACCTGATATGAGGAAATTCCTCTCGATTTTCGGACTTTTGGTTCAAATACTTACTAATGTGATAACTTTACACACATGTAAATGTCATTTGTATGTGTGTAAAGTACAATTATATTTCTGAATGTCTCCTTCGTGTGACACGTGTACAAGCTCCTTATTGAGCCTTGAATCCATTAAAAACGGCAATCAACTGTTCAACTTTGGTTCAAAAAGAGCAATTTTCGGTCATGGACGAGACCATACATTTCAACCAAGACTCCATAAAACAGTTTTATTGACTTGACAAATTGACCGCTGCATGTATTTTTTTTTTTTGTTGGATACCTTGTCGAGGCTCGTGTGAGAGCAAACACACAATGGAAAGCAAGGGGGGGGGGTATGAGACAAGAGGGGTGGGAGTGGGAAGGACAAAGCAGTGGAGAACATGGAGAATACAAAATGGACATTACAGGGACTTTCAGGAAGGAAAGCAGGGAATTTGAAGGAGGTGGGCTTGGGTGGGTTATCGGGGGTAGAAAAGATCGAGGATTTGGATGGGGAATGATAAGAGGTGGTGGTGAACAGTTGTTTTGAAGGCCTGGAGGGAAGAATGGGATTGAATAGAGCGAGGGAGTTTATTCCAAGGGTGGGGCAAAAGAGGAATGAAAGTGATCAGTGATTCGTGATTTTGGTAGTTTTATCAGAAGGGGGTTGTTGGCGGACCTTGAGCACCCTGCGGAAATGTGGTGGGGACAAATCGCAGAGAGAGCAGGGGGCTAGATAGGAGAGGAGACGGTAGAAGACAGAAAGTCCACCGACCAGCCTGCGGTGATTGAGTGAGAGGCCCAAAGACTCAGCCTCATTGCGGAAGATGCCAATGATCCAAAATGCCATGGTTTCCACAGCGTAAAGCCGAGAAAGGTGGGAGGCAGGAGCACCAGCCCAGAGGGGAGAGCAGTACTCCATCAGGCTGCGGCCAAAAGCTTTGTAAGTGGTCAGGAGCTCATGTGAGCCGAGGAAGGACTTTGCACGACGGAGGATTCCCAGTCGGCGACTGGCTTTGGAGGCGAGGTTTGAAATGTGGCTTTCCCAGGAAAGGTCATGGCAGATAGTGAGACCCAGAATCTTGAAAGAAAGGACTTCTTCCAGAGGATTGTTGAGAAAGTGGATTGGGGGGGGTCTAAACGGTCCTTTCGGAGAGACAGAGTGAGAGTGTGAGATTTGTCCAGATTGAAAGACATGTTCCACGTGTTGGACCAGTTTGTGATTTTATCAAGATCTGCAGTGAGCGAAGAAGCTGCTGCTTGCTGGTCTGAGGGATGACCGATGGTACGGCAGAGGGTGGAGTCATCAGCAAAGAGATATAGAGGATTTTCCAGAGAGTCGGAGAGATCATTGATGAAAACCAGAAAAAGAACAGGGCCCAGAACGCTACCTTGAGGAACTCCAGCCTGGACAGGAAGGGGGGGGGGATGAAAGAACTCCATTTAGGGCTACACGTTGACTGCAACAGGAGAGGAAGTCTGTGAACCATGAGTGGAGATGGCCTTGGATGCCATAGGAAGATAGTTTGGTGAGCAGGGCAGGGTGCTAGACCATGTCAAAAGCACGTGATATGCCTATGGATATGGCTCGGATTTCCTGTATGGAATTGAGGACCTCCATCCATTGTTGGGAGAGCACAAGCAGCATATCCAGGGTAGAGTGACCTGGTCTGAAACCAAATTGATGATCGGAAATCAAGCCATTGGAGAAGAGGAAGGATTTATTGTCTGAAGCGATGATGGATTCCATTACCTTGTTGATGATTGGGAGAAGGCTGATTGGTCTGTAGTTGCAGGGATATGTTTTTGCACCTTTTTATGCAGGGCAGTGATGTTTGCTGATTTCCAAGAAGATGGCAGATGACCTTGAGCAAATGAGAGGGTCTATAGAACAAAGAGAGGGTGAGCAAGAGCAGAAGAGCAGGTTTTTAGGACATGTGGGCTGATGCCGTCAGGACCGGTTGCAGAATCTGAGTCGAGGTTTGACAGCAAGCTCTCCACCTTGTCAGGAGAAAAGGACACACAGTCCAGAGACAGTTGGGTGCGACTGGGTAAGGTGAGAAGAGAAAGCGATGGGTTTTGGACACAAGATTTACCTGCAAACACTGAGTTTAAGCATTCAGCCTTTTCACGTGCGGTATCAGCAGTGCGGCCATCTGAGGTAAGGGAGAGGATGGAGGGGCAACATACACCAGAAACAGATTTGATTAGACGCCACCAGGATTTTGAGGAGGGATAGAGGATTGAGAGTTCAGACTTGAGATTCGAAAGATGTTGTTTTCTGGCTCTCCTGAGGGAAGATACACATTGTATCTGAGATTGCCCTCAGTTGGGTTTGCTTTCCATGAGGAAAAGGCAAGTTGTTTCAGGAAAACTGCCTCGCCATAAGCTTCAGTGAAACAAGGGCGGGAGGAAGGGTAGGACAACTGAATATGAGAGGGGATAAATCTGTGCATGAGGGAGCGCAAGTTTCTTTGAAATAATTCCCAGGATGAGTTGATGTTGCAGAAAGTAGCGATAGGAGACCAGTCTATAAGTTTGATGGCTGCTTGGAGACCCTGCCAGTCGGCTTGAGTGAAATGCCACACTCGACGGCAGTGAGGTGGTTCTCTGATAATAGCCAGAGAGATGTCCACTTTGACAAGGACATGGTCAGAAGAACCGATTGGAGTGGAGGAAGAGCAGCAGATATTGTCAGGGAAATTTGTCAAAATCAGATCCAGAAGAGATGCAGCACCATTGGTTGAGATCCGGTTCGGGAAGTTGACCGATTGAGTCAGTCCCAATGAGTCGCAGAAAGCTTTTGATGAAGTGCCATGAAAGGTGAGAGAGGTAACCACACCCAGTCAACTGGCATGATGACAATTGACGTTACCACATATGAGGAAGAGAGAGTTTGGATGAGAAGATAGAAGTTGGTCCATGTTTTCAGATAGTGAGGTGTAGATGGAGTCATCACTGTTAGGTGGACAGTACAGTACACATATAAACATGCGGTGGGAGTGGAGGGGAAGCCATAGCCAGAGGTATTCCTGGGGGTGTGGGGGAGTGAGGGCAGTGCATGGAGAGTGAGGAATAGAGTCTTTGATGAAGAGAGCAACTCCTCCACCAGGACGAGGCTCAGGTCTGTCATAACGGAGGCGGGAGTAACCAGGGAGAGATACTTGGGAGGCGGAGACGTCTTGAGGGTGGAAAGTTTCTGTTAGGCAGATTATGTCTGGTTTGTCATTGGCAACCTGTAAGGAAAGATCTGTAAGGTTTGAGCGAAGGCCCCGGATAATTGAGGTCCACACTGTTAATGAAGAGGGAGGGAAGGAGGCTTTTGGTGCAGTGGGTGGCGGGGGAGAGGGAGGGTAGGACAAGGGATGAGGGGGGGGGGAGGTAAGGAGGGTTGTTGAAGGAGTGTGGGGGATTGCAGAATAGCTAGGGGAGGGGGCTGAATGAGGAAGAGAAAAGGCTCTGTGGTGCTGGGGGAGTGGGGGGCAAGAGAGAAGGCAGAGGCAGTTGAGGATTTGAGGAGGTGGGGTGATGAGATGGAGGTGAGAGGGCAGTGGAAGGAGGCAGCTTTGTGGATGAGAGGGGGAGAAACTTTGAGAAGGATGAGTGAGGGGGACGAATGGTGGGAGAAAGGTGAGGGGGGAGTTTTTTGAGAGAGGTGAGAGGGAGGCTTGGAGGGAGAAGAGTGGGATGGTTGCTTTGAGAGTGAGGGGTGAGATGGGTGAGTTGGCACTGAAATTGGAAAAAATAATGGTTGATGGAAAGCGAACATTCAACGCAAACTGGGGTTTTAAAAAAAAGTTTTAGGTCAGAGATGCGATTAAACACCTTTGTTGATGGATGCAATAAAGGCAAATTCAGAGAATGGAGAGAAGAAACGCTGTAACAGTTTGATTTTTTGGGCAAGGTATGAAGGAAAGGTCGAATTGAGAGCAGTCTGTTTCAATAGGAGAAGAGTTGTGAATTATGACACAGTGAAGACACTTGTGAAAGAGGAAGATGAAGCATTATAAGAGATCGTTTTTCTTATTATTGTTTGAGTTTTCAACAGATTATGTCATGGAAGAGTTGTAGAAAAAATCGTGAGGTGAAAGGTGAATTTGGATCAGTAAACGCAGGGGGTGTAAACGGATCATGTGGTTATGATTACGGGAAAGACAAGTTTATTATTTTTTGATGTATTTTTGAAGAACAGGTAGGATTCGAGAATGGGAGGTTGCAGATCGGAACAAATTATGAAGGTAATGGCAAGAGAGGGTGAGCTGGGTAGAACAAAGATGGTGTGCTGGCAAGAGGAAGAAGACGAGGAAGATGAGAAGAAGAAGAAGAAGAAGAAGAAGAAGAAGAAGAAGAAGAATCGAGACTCGTGAGTGTGCAAGAAGAAAGGTAGTGTTTTTTTTTTCTTTTCTTTTTTTCTTTCGTTTAAGACAAGACATAGAGTGATTAGTTTGGAGGGATGGGGGACGTTAGGAAAGTGGGGAAGATAGAAATTGAAGGTAATTGTAGAGAAAAAAACAAATAAACACGGTCGTCCACCGAGGGGAACAAAGGGTAAGCCTTCAGCACCCGGTAAGACAAGTTTGACTAAATCTCACAAAATAGCATGATTTTTGAAACAAAACCGAACTAGGAACACAGTAACATGCAGGTAAGAAAATAAACAGTGAAAACGGGACAAATAATGACCAGAAACTTAACTTTGAGATCGTCAGCAGAGAGCCCTGAAAGGAGACTTGCCGACCCTCCAAACCAAGAACTAGAATGTTTCATGAGTTTTAGAGATTTGCTGACTCCTTCTGATGCGACAAACTCACACTCGTATTTTCTTGGGATTGTCTGCCATTTTGATTGCGTGAAAAGACGTGCTTGAGCTGGTAGCTCAGCCATACTGGAAAATTCGTAAAGGACTTCTTCAGTTGTGAAGACCACAAAGTTAAAAACTTGTGAAAAAGTTGCTCTCCCAGTTCAGAGCAGAAAAGGAATTTCACAATGGAAGCTTTCGCTGTGCTTTGATATGACCACAACTTCCATCGAGTATGACATGACCTCTATAATATAGGGTCATGTCTGAGAGACATCATTGACAATGACTATATCATACGAGACGTTTATCAAGGCACTGCTACACTCCTTTGTTCTTGCCGGAGTCTCAGTCGGCACTATCTGGTCCAGACTTTGCCATGATAAGGGTAGTTAATACTAGTTGGCCAGTTTGCCTGGAATGACGACAGGGTCATCAGTTGTGCAGCAATGCCTTGCAGAACCCATTTTATGGCTGTTTAAACCTGCTTCTGGTGGTACAGCCAATAGATGGTTCTTTCATTCAAACCTTCAAAGGAGCTTCTTATTTGTATTCCCAGTTACAAACTGCTGTGGTCAATAAGTTAGAGTTATTGGCCCCATCTGCCATCATGGCTGAGAGATACGATTGACATCACTATTACAATGTGTAAAGTGTAAACTCTTCTGTCTTACATCAATCTCTTACCACCCCACCCCACCCCCAAAAAATAAATAAAAACCCAGGTTTCTGCATAAACAGTGTCTCACCATTTAGTAGTCGGACATCATGTGAATGGATTGCCATGCTTCCATGCAAACGATATGCAAATGTAAGATTTGGGGGGAAAAGGCTGCCTTGTATCAATGTAAACTGCTTCCAGTTGAGTTACATATTGTGGTTTCTGTTGGATTTTTTTTGAGAAACTCAAACCTCACTTAAGGGTTTCAAGAGGTTCATTTGAATTTCCATTGGGGCCATTCTTGTCAGTGATATCTTAATTGTTATCCGCCATTATGGACGGTGCACAGTTGGGTGTTGTTTGCAGACACCGTGAACGTTTTCTTCACTCTGTATCTGTTTGGACAGTGATGGCAGTGGATACAACTGCGTACCAACTCAACAATATGTGGATAGATGCAAGAGATGCCACAAATCATGGCCTGCTTGGTGTTCCCATCTGAGCACACAACTCATGATACTGGTAATTAACCCAGTCTCAAATCCCATATACCATGTTGATAAATCTATTTTTAACGAATGTCCTAATTATTGCAAAGGCTCCATTAGCCTTTAGGTGTGTGCACACTCCACAATTCCATGAATGCATTGCAGGTCTTCCATTAGCCTTAAGGTGTTTGCATACTCCACAATTCGTTTAATGCCTTGCAGGTCTTCCATTAGCCTTAAAGTGTGTGTGCACTCCACAATATCTTGATTGAAATACAGGTTTTTATTTCATGTATACAAAGTTGGCCTGCAATGTACTCTATCCTTGCAGCTTGCAACCATCTGGACACGTGGAAAGAACATATCAATCACGTACCATGTGTCGTGCCATGGAATAAATCAGGACATGTTTTGTTCCACCAGGACGTGTTGATGGGTAAATGCCATAAACACCATTGGCTCAGGGGTAAAGGAGGAATGAAGTGGAGCTCAACTGAAAAGGGTGATCTCTTCGTCAGAGCAAATAATGAACCCCTCTTTTGCACTGACGAAGGCTAGTACTCGAATTATCAGCCACACCTCGCTTCCCACGGCAGTAGACATACTCCTTACATTTTCAGTTGATGAAAATGCATTGTGTATCTCGGATTGAACTGAGGGTTATGAGTGAAGTGGTTCGATTGGAATGAAACAGATAAAACCCAAGTTTTGTACACTTCCATAAATCATTCTGGGCTCTTTACTTGAAAGGTTGTCTTTTTTTTTTTGAGAGAGAGAGAGAGAGAGAGAGAGAGAGAGAGAGAGAGAGAGAGAGAGAGAGAGAGAGAGAGAGAGAGAGAGAGAGAGACAGAGACAGAGACAGAGACAGAGACAGAGACAGACAGAGACAGAGACAGAGACAGAGACAGACAGAGACAGAGACAGAGACAGAGACAGAGACAGAGACAGAGACAGAGACAGAGACAGAGACAGAGACAGAGACAGAGACAGAGATTTTGTAGAATTCACATGCTTTTATTATTTATTATTATTCACTTGCATTTGCAGTACATGCATGTGAGGTTCTGACATTTATTAAAGATCAAAACAAACTTTATTTCATTACACATATTTTCCAACATCAAAAACTCCTCCTTCTTCCTCTTTCGGCTGCTCCCGTTAGGGGTCGCCACAGCGGATCATCCGTATGATCCGCATCGTGATTTGGCACATGTTTTACGCCGGATGCCCTTCCTGACGCAACCCTGGTTGCCTCTTACAACACAGGGATATTCCAACATCAAAAACATTTTCTAAAAATATGTCCCAACACACTGGCTATGAATTTGTTTGCTCTGAAATTGGAAACCCAAATGCTTTTTCGTGACCTCATCACAAGGAAGACGAAATCATCCAGGATCTGTTTCAATAATGTAACTACTTGTTCTCTTAATTCTCTCACTTCCTTTTCATCCACCTCTCTCCCTCCTCACGCCTACTGCCTCCCGACACCCCCACCCGTCACAAGCATAAGTATATGAATCGAGATATCCGACCTATGCAGGAGAAATTTCTGACCAATTGTGACAACCTGCCTGCAATGGCATTTGGCACTTTGATGATCCAGATAGTGTATGATCCATATGCTCCTATTTCACTGACCCTATTGTCAGATCTTCATAAAGCATCAGTCTCTTGTATCAAAGGCCGGACATATCATATCACTACTTAATGATGTGGTGGAAATAGATCACATGAAGTATAAATCACTCAGCCTTCAGCCCATCACAACCAAGACAATGAAATGCACGACGATGAGAAAGTCATCCATGTTTTGCAGCACTTGGGTTTCCAGACTGAGTGCAGTAGTTTTATCTTGTTCAATCACCAACACTCATGCTCCGATTGCTGACACAAAAATGAATGAATGAACTGCATCTCAAGCAGGAGGTGTATAGAGTTTCATTAGCTATTACCATTGTGCATTTACTCTTGCTTGGGTGGGGATTGATTACTCAGCTCTCTCCCAGTGGTGCACAGGGTCTACTTGATGGCTGATTGGTGGATGGCTGATTCCCCTGTGCACGTAATCATTGCACTTAATCGCTCCTTTGCTATTTTGTGCCTTTGTGTTCGATATATTGAAGTGGAGAATTCCTCAAGGCACGGGTTCCAGCATCACTTGCCATTTTCATACATATATATATATATATATATATATATATATATATATATATATATATATATATATATATATATATATATCTTCTTCTTCTTCTTCTTATTCTTCTTTCGGCTGCTCCCGTTAGGGGTCGCCACAGCGGATCATCCGTATGATCCGCATAGTGATTTGGCACATGTTTT
>NC_140973.1:81713967-81866467 GCF_056783735.1 Eptatretus burgeri
CTATCTTTATTTTGGACCAGCCGCCATTACTACCACCACCAACCACGTCTCAACAGCCTTCACAACAACAACCACCAACCACAACGCCGCTTCACAACAACAACCACCAACCACAACGCCGCTTCACAACAACAACCACCAACCACAACGCCGCTTCACAACAGCCACGACCTTTACCGTCACAACTCGCCACCGTCGCATCCACACCATCTCGCGCCACTCGTGGGCACCGATACTGGACTCGTACAGGGCGCGCACCGAGCAGCGTATTCAAAAACATCACAGACTTTCCGCAGAAAACGGATCAAAAACGACTCACGCCCACTTTTGTTCCGTCCTATCGGTGAGCGAGGGGCGATTTGGCCCCGCCTCCAGGGCGTTGGAGGGCGGACGCTATATGCAAATTCATGGATCAAAAAGCATTCACGCCCACTTTTCCTCGGTCCAATGGGGAGCCAGTTAGAGAGGTGAAGGGTCGGAGGCAGAGGGTCAAGGGTGAAAGAGCGAAGCCACGGGGCTTATATAAACGGCTGCGTTCGTCAGTAAAGGGAGTTGAGTTGTGCGGAGTTCAAGAGAGTCGTCGGTGGAGCTGGAAAGAAGTGGGAGAAGTCAAGAGTGAAGAGTTGGGACGAGCCAAGAGAGGAGACGGAGAGGGCGAGTAGACGGAGCTGTGGAGAGGTGACGGTGACGGCGGCGAAGGCGGACGAGGGGGTGCTCGCGTCAGTGCCGGGAGCTGCACAGGGAGAGGCCAGCAACGCGACCGAGGTGGAGGAGGAGACGCTCGCCGCGGGACCCGAGACAGGGTGATATCCTCCTTCCCCCGAGCATCAGCAACCCCCTCCTGTTTCCCCCCCCCCGCGCTGAGATAGTGCGACAAAGGGGGCCCCTTTCCCAACCCCTACCAGACACTGTCCGCGAGGCCCGCGGAGTTGAGGCACCACCGCCACTTCGCGTCTCATCATCAGACGGGTATGCCCGACCCGGTCTCGGCCCCAGGCCCGCCTCATCCTGGAGGGTGGTTCTCTTTTCTTTTGCTTTGGGAATATGTGTTGTCGGCGCCGTCTGTGAAGTAAAATTGTATAAGTGTTGCCGTGTGCCCGGTAGTCGGTTAGATCTGCATTGTTGCATTTGCTTTTTGTGTAATATTGCATTGTCTTCTTCTTTTACATGTGCTTTTGGTGGAATTGTATATGTGTGCTTTCCGTTCATCGCGAAATAAATGTGCTTATTGTTGAACTGTTTTCCCGCTTCGCTTCGTCTTTTCCTCTATTGAATCTCCATCTTGCTTCACGTAAAGGGTTGGTCATGGGCTAAAACGCCCGATAATTAATCGAACCGTCGAGGCCGACGAATAACACCGCTCGGTTATCCCGATAGTACGGAACGGGTCGCTTAAAGTGGCCCGTGTCCGAAGTCGACCTGCGGCGAGGTGCGATCGCCCGGTCTACCCTCCGTGTGGGTACTTAGGTAGGTCGAATTTGGCGAGCAACCCTATCCCACGCGGGGGCCGATTGGCACGATCGCGGTGAGACCGAAAGGTCCACCCGTGACTAGTTCCCGGCGTTAGTCCGAGAGGATCACGACTGGATTGTCCGTCCGGTGGGCGACGTGCTGCGATTCGAGTTACGTGGCCGTTCGCACGCCGGCGGGCGCGAATCCGCAACACTGGTGTCAGGTCGTGTGATATAAACTCATCGCCCTCCTCGCGGCACTGGTATCGGAGAACGGGAAAACGGGCTCTCCTGTCTCCGGCTAAATTCACGGGAATCGGTCCAGGGGTGAGAGGAGCGACCCCCGATTCCCTCCAAATTACGAGCGAGCTAAATTAACCCTTCAAGAGAAGCAAGATGGCGTCTCAAGGCGAGCGGGAGCCGGGGGTATTAGAAATGGATGTAGAATGTGTAGAATCCATGGCTCAGGATGAGATCACCGTGCAAGAGAAACCCGTACCAGAAGGTTGGGAAAGGCATCGATGCCGTTCATCTGGTCGGTTTTTTTTATTATAACTCCACCACTAAATGTAGTCAGTGGGAGTGGCCAGGGCAGGTGACAATGCGGCAGATTATGGAACTCGCGCAGAGCATAAATGACAAACTGGATAAGGAAAGACAGGAGAGAAAATTGGGGAGCGAAACGCGGACCACGGGCGAGAAAATGGCGACTCCACGTGTGGGAGCGAACAAGCTGGGTGGGGTGCAACGGCTGACAGGCCCGCGGTGGAGGCGGGTGAAAAAATAATTCGGGGGGCGTGTTGGGCGAGGGTCGTGACGATGACCGAGAGGGAAAAATTAAATGGGGAGACCAAAACGTGCGAGACGAGACACGAGGTGACGACAAAGGAAATAAAAATAGTTGAGACAAGGGAGATAAAGGGTGAAGAGGTGACTGAGTTGGCAGAGACACGGGAGATGGGAACGATAGAGGGAAGACTGCACGATGAAGACGGGGTAAGTGACGCACACACACACACGGAGGTAGTGGAGGACAATGGGGGTGAGCTCGCGGAGCGTGTAGGGACCCAGTGCGAGCAGCGGGATAGCCTCCTCCAGGAACGAGGGGAGGGAGTCTGCCCCCTTGAGGCGGATCACGACCAGGTGAGTTCGGTCGTGCTTTGCGAGGTCGAGGGGAGGAGTGCTGTGGACAGGTGCACGGAGAGCTTGGGGGGTATAGAGGCCCCGGAGACCCTTGTGGAGACACGAATCCCCAGTGTGGTTGTCCCTGTGTGTGTGGTGCAAGGCGTGAGTGCGTCCCCGTGTGTGGAAGCGACCCCGTGTGTGAGTGGTGTGGTGGCGATGGTGCCAGAGTACGTGCTTCTCAGCACGCCGTGTGTGGATGAGGCACCGTGTGTGGAAGAGGCCGTGTGTGTGGATGAAACGGCCAGTGTGGATGAGGCACCGCGGTTGAGTGCCCCCGCGCGTGTGAGTGGTATGGTTTATGCAAGGGAGACCGTGTGTGTGAGAGAGCGGTATGTGAGGGAGATGTCGGTTGGCATGCGGGAGCACGCAGCCGCGTCTCCCGGTGTGAATGTGATGGAATGGAGTGTGAGCGTCGTAACACGCAGGTGTGCGTGTGTTGAATGGCGACGACGACGGCGACAGAAGAAAGAAAGCCGAGTAGCGGCTGTAGTTGTTTCGGGGACCGTGCCGGGTTCACCCAGCAGTGAGCACGAGGCCCGTGCTGTGCAACGCACGAGGCCCCCACGTGCTCGCTTGCGAGAGTGAAGTCCCGGTCCGGAAACGCACGCGGTGGATTTGCCGATCCCGCGGACGGACAAAGTTTAGGCAGGATTACGGATTTGGACCGGACGGGTTCTCCACGCGATCGTGTGTGTGTTAAGCTCCAACGGGCAAAGCACATGTGTTCGCGTGGGGAACCCCTCGAGACGTGGGGCTTGTGTTTTTTTTTTATGCGCACGGTGACGTCATGGCTGCACGTGGGGTTGGAATCCGGCAGGAGGGGTATCCCTGCCGGATGGTACCGTCCAAGGAAGGACGAGGTACACGTACAGCTGCATGACGTCACGGGCAGGTGCAAAGTGCGCGAGCTGTGTTACCGCGCTGGTGCTGCATAATTAGAAAAAAAAAAAAGGAACAGCAAGCCTCACTTTCGGGTGCACAGGATTCCCGGGCAAGGGGTGGAAGACCCCCTTACCTGGGCACAGGATGGAAACTAGTTAGGGGGAAGGGTTAGCTTAGCGAGACCGACTCCATGGGGCAGGGGTAAGTCCTCATGGTGTCCGTGGAATGGATTAGTTAGAGGGATTGTAGCCAGATTTAGGATGGGAAATAAAATGATTTTTTTTTTGGAGACAGTGACAGACTTGTGGATGTGTAGCGGGGACGTAGCTTAGCTACATAGTGTTAAAAGGAACGTGCTTTAGTGTAAGGGACGACGTGGGAGCACGAGTTAGTTGGGGGATGTAGTTAGGAGGATGGCAGAGTTCAGCGGTGTGTGTGTGTTGAAAAGTTGTGAGGTGAGTACTTGTTGAGTGAGTGAGGCCAGCGGGTCTGTGTGAGTGGAGCGAATGGGGAATGCATGGTGCGATGAGTGATTGGGGGGAGGAGTGACTCCCGCCCAAGGGACCCCGGGGTCAGTGCAGACTGAGTTAGGGGGTTAGTTAAATTGAAAAATGGAAGTCGTTTTGTTGTTAGTGGGAGTGTAGGCTCGAAACCCGTTTGGAGGGGTGTAGGAGCCCTGTTGACGGGCTGGGAGCGTGGCTGCGAAAGGTGAGTATCGCTGAGTGGGTACCCCGGGCACCAGGCTAGTCGGCCGTGGTAGGCCAAGGGCCCATGGGGGGCCGGGATAGCGTAGTGGGCACGGGTGCGCCTGCTTGGTGCGGGGGCCCGGGGCGCCATTAGCCACGTGGGCAGTGTTGTGGGCACGGGTGACCCTCGGAAAGGGGCCTGGGAAGCCAGCCTGCCACGTGTGCGTTTCAGGGGAGGTGCCATGGGGGGCACTCCCCGGTGTTTAGGGAGCTGGTAGGCTCGGAGGCAGTGTAGTGCCCGGGGGTGCCATAGCGGGAGATTCGGCAGAGGGTCGTGCCTGCCAAAGGGAGCCACGTGTCCCAGCCATGAGACCGTGTGAGGGCACGGAAAGAAAATTGGGGGGCGAGGCCCGAAATTGTAAGGACACCAACACAGGCGACGGGAATCTGGGTTTATAGAACCAATAGTTTAAGCGAGAGGCGCTTGTTGAAAGCCCCGGGGTAGTTTAACAGGTTAAATGGATAGGGTAGATTAGGAAGTGTACCCCTCCGCACCATCCATCCCCTCGCTCTCGTTGTGGGCCGCTGGACCCACTTCGTGTTATAGATCGCTGAACTCTGGGGAGGCCATCCTGAGGCTTCGTTGGGCCTCGACACAGGACGTTAGCTCTCCCTTATTCCCCTCCGGGAAGGGAACGTAGGGGTTGGGAGTAGGCTAGGTGACAGGATAGGTTAGCCGAACAAAGACGATAAAGGGGGTTAGGGGACGATTTATAGTGGGGAAGTAAAAATAAAAAAATAAGTTGGGGATAAATTGGGGTTTGACAAATTAAGGGAGTGGGTATGGACAGTGACAGGCAAAGGCGATAGGTTGGGAGGGAGACCGTAGGGTAGGTCCGAGCCCGCCTTCCAAGTGGCCAGCACCACCGCACTCCCTCCACCAACCTCCACTGAACGGCAAAGGCTGGCCAACTTCATCGGCTGGCCGTGTTTTGCTGCAAGGCAGAGGTCGGCCAACTTCATCGGCAGCTGCGGTGCTCCAAGGCCTGTGCCGGTCGGATTGCCTGCAGCTGCTGTGCTGCAAGGCCTGTGCCATCGGCTGGCCGTGTTTTGCTTCAAGGCCTGTGCCGGCCGGATCGTCTGCAGCTGCTGTGCTTCAAGGCCTGTGCCGGCCAGTTCATCTGCCGGCTGTGTTTGCCTGCAGCGGCCTTCTTCTGCGGGCTGTGTTTGCCTGCTGCCTTTGCCATGCCATGCCCACTGCCCAGGTTCACCAGCCCCGTTCAATTTTTGCTTTGCCCCCCCCCCTGTTCATTTCCATGTGCGCCAGGATCCGCAAGGCAACAGTTTGCTAGCTGCAAGAACTGCCCTGTTGGCAGCTACAACACGGGCCTGCACTGGCGGCCCGTGCACCGTGTTTGTGTTCATCCATCCATTCGTTGTGTTCATTGCGTGTTTCACTTGAGCTGGCACGGAGGCTACGTTTGTGCAGCCCATGCACCGTTGTGGTTCACTGCGTTCAGTTCAAACCATTCATCCATCCATTCGTTGTGTTCATTGCGTGTGCCACTTGAGCTGGCACAGAGACTACGTTTGTGCAGCCCATGCACCGTTGTGGTTCACTGCGTTCAGTTCAAAAGGGAAGGCTTTGGACTGCGTGTGAGCAGCCGGCCACGTTCCCTGTCACCTGCATTATTTGTGCCAGAGACTGCATGTGAGCAGCCTGGCTCCCTGCTAACTGCTTTCTTTTGCAGAGTTCAGTGATCCTGGGCCATGGTTTAGTGTAAAATTTGTAAGTTAAGGTAAGATGTACTGTAAATATGAGTGCGCCCCCGGCATGTCTGTCCTAGCGCCGGCAATTTTATTTAAGTCGTCCGTGTGAGTGAGTTTGTTAGGTAGTTACTCAGCCCTTAGGTTATTTATTTTGGGGACACGAATACCATGAATGTCGCACTCAGGGATCCGTAGGTAAAATGTACTAGGGGAAAACTACACATGATGGCACACGAGAATTTGACGACTCGGGACGAGTCTGTAAAAAGGGGAGGGGGTAGTGTTGTGGTTGACGAAATTCACAAACCACCATTCAGGTCCCTTAGGTGAGATATCTCGGTAAGTATATGTGTAGTTAGGCCCAAACCCGTTGTCTAGAGGGAATAAATGTCATTCATGCGGGCTGCGACTCTTCAGGTTAGCCGTTTTTCTTTTACTATCTTTATTTTGGACCAGCCGCCATTACTACCACCACCAACCACGTCTCAACAGCCTTCACAACAACAACCACCAACCACAACGCCGCTTCACAACAACAACCACCAACCACAACGCCGCTTCACAACAACAACCACCAACCACAACGCCGCTTCACAACAACAGCCACGACCTTTACCGTCACAACTCGCCACCGTCGCATCCACACCATCTCGCGCCACTCGTGGGCACTGATACTGGACTCGTACAGGGCGCGCACCGAGCAGCGTATTCAAAAACATCACAGACTTTCCGCAGAAAACGGATCAAAAATGACTCACGCCCACTTTTGTTCCGTCCAATCGGTGAGCGAGGGGCGATTTGGCCCCGCCTCCAGGGCGTTGGAGGGCGGACGCTATATGCAAATTCATGGATCAAAAAGCATTCACGCCCACTTTTCCTCGGTCCAATGGGGAGCCAGTTAGAGAGGTGAAGGGTCGGAGGCAGAGGGTCAAGGGTGAAAGAGCGAAGCCACGGGGCTTATATAAACAGCTGCGTTCGTCAGTAAAGGGAGTTGAGTTGTGCGGAGTTCAAGAGAGTCGTCGGTGGAGCTGGAAAGAAGTGGGAGAAGTCAAGAGTGAAGAGTTGGGACGAGCCAAGAGAGGAGACGGAGAGGGCGAATAGACGGAGCTGTGGAGAGGTGACGGCGGCGAAGGCGGACGAGGGGGTGCTCGCGTCGGTGCCGGGAGCTGCACAGGGAGAGGCCAGCAACGCGACCGAGGTGGAGGAGGAGACGCTCGCCGCGGGACCCGAGACAGGGTGATATCCTCCTTCCCCCGAGCATCAGCAACCCCCTCCTGTTTCCCCCCGCGCTGAGATAGTGCGACAAAGGGGGCCCCTTTCCCACCCCCTACCAGACACTGTCCGCGAGGCCCGCGGAGTTGAGGCACCACCGCCACTTCGCGTCTCATCATCAGACGGATGATGTGTTGTCATCACAGAATATGTGTTGTCGGCGCCGTCTGTGAAGTAAAATTGTATAAGTGTTGCCGTGTGCCCGGTAGTCCGTTAGATCTGCATTGTTGCATTTGCTTTTTGTGTAATATTGCATTGTCTTCTTCTTTTACATATGCTTTTGGTGGAATTGTATATGTGTGCTTTCCGTTCATCGCGAAATAAATGTGCTTATTGTTGAACTGTTTTCCCGCTTCGCTTCGTCTTTTCCTCTATTGAATCTCCATCTTGCTTCACGTAAAGGGTTGGTCGTGGGCTAAAACGCCTGATAATTAATCGAACCGTCGAGGCCGACGAATAACACCGCTCGGTTATCCCGATAGTACGGAACGGGTCGCTTAAAGTGGCCCGTGTCCGAAGTCGACCTGCGGCGAGGTGCGATCGCCCGGTCTACCCTCCGTGTGGGTACTTAGGTAGGTCGAATTTGGCGAGCAACCCTATCCCACGCGGGGGCCGATTGGCACGATCGCGGTGAGACCGAAAGGTCCACCCGTGACTAGTTCCCGGCGTTAGTCCGAGAGGGTCACGACTGGATTGTCCGTCCGGTGGGCGACGTGCCGCGATTCGAGTTACGTGGCCGTCCGCACGCCGGCGGGCGCGAATCCGCAACTATATATATATATATATATCTATATATATATATATATATATATATATATATATATATATATATATATATACATAAATATACAAGCAAATATACATATATATATATACATACATATATATATATACAAATATACATATATATATATATATATATATATATATATATATATATATATATATATATATATATATATATATATATATATATATATATATATATATATATATATATATATATATATATATATATATATATATATATACATATATATATATATATATATATATATATATATATATCTATATATATATATATATATATACATATAAGTGGGCGTATATATATATATCCGGGCGTAGTGGCGTGTGCCTGTTTTCCGGCTGCTTGGAGGCTTGGGTTGGAGGATCACTTGAGGACGGGAGCTCTGCACTGGGCCACGTGCTTTGAGAGCATGTAGAGCAGCCTGGAATCATGGCGAAACCCAATCCTTGTCCCTGTGTCATAAGAGGCGACCAGGGTTGTGTCAGGAAAGGCATCCGGCGTAATTCCTGTGCCAAATCAGTATGCGGATCATAATGGATGATCCGCTGTGGCCCCCTAACAGGAGCAGCCGAAAGACGAACAACAACATATATATATATATATATATATATATATATATATATAGTATATACACACACATCGATGTGATGCACGTGATGTGATCAGCGGGGAAATCGAAACATCTATATATATATATATATATATATATATATATATATAGTATATATATATATATATGTATATAGTATATACACACACATCGATGTGATGCACGTGATGTGATCAGCGGGGAAATCGAAACATATATATATATATATATATATACACACACACATACAGAGTGCTGCAAAGCCAACTGACACATTTGGATGTGCTATCATTGAAACACACGAGGTATCTGTTCAAAGCTTGCAAATTTATTATTTATGGTAGATAACATCAGGTAGGTTGCCTCCACCAGTTGAAGTGCATTGCCCTCGAAAAATGGTCCCACAGCCCCAAAAGTTCCTACCCCACCCCTCTGCACCACCAGGTAACCATACAAATAAAATACAGTGTGTGTGTGTGTTTGTGTGTGTCAGTGTGTCTCCTCCATTACTACAAAACCATAAAACCTAACAGCCTGAAACTTTGCATGCATAGTAAGAAAACTCCAAGGAAGTGCAAGACTGAAAATTTGGTGTTTGGCTTAATTAAAACACCCGTTTTGAAGATAATTAACGGCCTTAATTAATTATATCCTTCATCAGGCATATCCTTGGACACCCTTGGACTCCTGGCTCACACTCAATGGAGGTCCTAATTCGCCATTTTGTTTGGCCTCTTCAAACACAGCTCAATTTGGAAACGTGATCTCCTCTCATGGAATAATTAAAGTATATAATCTAAATATTATGTCGGATTTGAGAATCCGATCTGGTGGACAAAGTAAGCGTTGAAATCTGGAGTGAAATCCGAAAATTTTAAACAAATCTGCGATTTTTATAACTTAGGGTATTTATTTAAGCAAAGCATTAAACTTTATCTTTTCTCCTGTTCAGACGATTATATTGAGTGAAGAAAAAAAAATTATGGAACGTGCAGAAAGTGTAAATTAATTGAGTGAAATGCTGTGCTTCACAACCTGCTTTTGCAATCAATGACGTCACAGTCCTCAAGGCTCCATTTTTTCAGCAATTACATACGCAGTTTGCTATTTCCGTTTTGGGCGATTTGCCAACATTACAAAATATTAATAAACACATGAGTGACGTATCGCGCTTCCTCGGGTTTGACATCAATGCCGTGTGCGTATGCGTGACACAATGGATGAGTAATGGAGTTGAGTGTTGTGAATAAGTTTACGTGAAGTTGAGTGCATGGTGGTCGGTCTGATAATTATTTATACTTCACGATATCACAAGTGGCAACGAGATGAAGAACTATCCGTGTCTCGATGGTGATTGTCGGAATTCTTCATGAGTTCTCCGATGAGGAGGATTGGATGAATTTTGTTGAGATGCTGGACCAGTATTTCGTGGCCAACAACATGGTGGCTGTTGGTGATGCCATCCGTCGTTGTGCTGTGTTGTTGACTGTTTGTGAGCAGAAGGTGTACAGACTCATCAAAAACCTGCTGTTACCACGGCGACTTACGGACAAGTCATATAAAGAACTCTGTGAGCTCGTCAAGCTACATTTCAAGCTGAAAGCTGGTCTAATCTTATCGAGGTGTAAGTTTTATACACACACTCACCAGGAACATCAGGACATTTCCCGTTTTGTCGCTGATCTGTGCCATTTAGCAGAACCGTGTCAGTTTGGTGCTGTGCTTGATGAGATGCTCCGAGACTTTTTTGTGATTGGGGTAAATCATGATGTCATCCTCCGACAACTCCTTGCTCAAGAAGACGACCTTGACCGAGGAGAGGCAGTGAAGATTGTACAGGCATGTATGAAAACTGCTGAAAACCTGAAGGAGATCTCATCGAAAAGCCAGAACTCTTGAAGTGCAGCTACTGTAAATAAGATTGCTCAATCTTCGTATAAGGCTACACCTCAGCCAGTTGTGTGTTTGAAACCTGGTTCATCAGTAGCAAGAGGCCCCAAGAACTTGTGTTGTCATTGTGGTGCAAATCATATGGCTCATCAGTGCCGTTTCAAGTGGTACACATGCAACGGATGTAGCAAGATCGGGCATCTTCAAAAACGATGTTCCCAATCCACAGTGGTGATAGTACTGGCACCACCCATCATGTGGATGATGGCGAGCATGTTGCTGGAGCTGATGAGTTGTCACTGCATGGTGAGGAGTTTGAGATGTATACAATCCATGGCAGCACGGCACCAATAACTGTTGATCTTCAACTGAATGGCAAGCAGGTGTCAATGGAAGTGGACACAGGGGTGAGCCAGTCAATTATGAGCCAGGAGACATTTGAAAAATTGTGGGACTGTGAGGCTGTGAAGCCCAAATTGATTCCAGTGAAGGCCAAACTTCGTACCGACACCAAGGAAATTGTTCTGGTGATTGGTAGCACAGATGTCAGTGTATCTTATGATAGTGTGACTTATGAACTACCTATGTGGGTTGTACCAGGCAATGGTCCTACATTGCTCGGTCGGAACTGGCTTGAGAGCATAAAGTTGAACGAGCATGAGATCAAAAAGCTGTCTTCAGTGGAGGCTTCCAGTTGTGCTTAAATGCTGGATAAGTTTCCATCTCTGTTTGAGCCAGGAATTGGTTCCTTCATGGGGATGAAAGTTAGGATTCATCTCAACTCGGGTCTGTTCCCTACTTGATGAGGGAAAATATCGAGTGTGAACTTGAGAGACTCCAGAATGAGGGGATCATCTCTCCTGTTGAGTTCAATGAATGGGCTAGCCCAATTGTTCCTGTCCTGAAAGGTAATGAAGCAATGAGGATCTGTGGGGACTACAAGGTGACCATAAATCACCACTCCATGCAGGATCAGTATCCACTGCCCAAAGCGGATGACCTGTTTTCGACATTAGCTGGTAGAAAGTCATTCACAAAGTTGGATCTGATGTCTGCCTACATGACACAAAAGCTGGATAAGGAGTGAAGGAAACTCACGTGGATCAACACTCACAAGGGGCTGTTCATCCACAATCGTTGTCCTTTTGGAATACGTTCAGCAGCTGCTATCTTTCAGAGAAACATGGAGAGTCTATTGAAATCTGTGCCAAAAGGTGTCGTGTTCCAGGATGACATCTTGATCACGGGCTGCGATACTGCAGAACACCTAAGTAACCTGGAGGAAGTCCTGCATCATTTGGACAAAGTAGGACTCAGACTGAAATGTGAAAATTGTGTGTTTATGCTGCCAGAAATTGTATTCCTTGGCAGAAGAGTCACTGCCGTGTGATTCCAAAGTCTAAGCAATCAAGAACACACCCAAACCAGAAAATGTGTCACAATTGCGTTTCTTTTTTGGTTTGCTCAACCATTTTGGCAGTTTCTTGCCGCGGGTGAACACAATGTTAGAACCCCTGCATCAGTTACTTCGGAAAGGGAAAACTTGGGTTTGGAGCAAGGCCCAGGATGATGCCCTCGGAAGCTGAAGGTATATTGTGTTTTAACAAGTTACTTGTTTATTATGATCCATGTAAGCATCTTGTATTGTCATGTGATGCCAGTGCCTATGGGGTAGGCTGTGTGTTACAGCAAGCCAATGAGTCGGGGAAGTTATAACCTGTTGCGTATGCTTCCAGAAGCTTGACGAAAGCTGAAAGAGCCTATGTTGCAACTCACGATTCAAGGTTGATAAAGAAGCATTAGGGTGTGTGTTTGGGCGTAACCAATATGCATCAGTATTTGCTTGGTTGTAAATTTGAGCTTGAAACTGATCACAAACCGCTCACTTTCTTGTTTTCAGAGAACAAGGGAATCAACACCAATGCATCATCACGTGTTCAGCGGTGGGCCTTGATGCTGTCCGGTTACAATTATACTATTCATTACAGGCCTGGCACTGGGAATTGTGCTGATGCATTGAGTCGACTGCCGGTACCTATCACTGATTGTAACAATACCGCCCCCTGCCCCAACCTGCTGACCTTGTATTAGCTATGAATGTGTTTGAGAGTGACAATTCTCCAGTCACTGCTGCTCAAGTGAGGTTGTGGTCAAACAGAGATCTTGTGTTGTCTGTAATTAAGCGTTGTGTTATGACTGGCGATTGGTCCCGCATACCAGACTCAGAGGAGTACAAACCATATTTACGTCGAAGAGATAAGTTATCTGTCCAGTCAGAATGCTTGCTTTGGGGCTGATGTGTCATCGTGCCAAAGCAGGGAAGATAGAAGTTGGGTTCTGAACTACATCATACCTACCCTGTTATTGTTACGATTAAAGCTATCGCAAGGTCTCATGTTTGGTGGCCTGGTATTGATTCTGAACTTGAATGTTGTGCTCATTGTTGTGATACGTGTATGCAGCTCAGCAAGTCACCAGCAGAATGACCGCCGAGTCTTTGGACGGAACCTTCCAAACCTTGGTCCAGGATTCATGTTGACTTTGCAAGTCCGTTCTTAGGGAAAATGTTCCTTATTGTCATTGATGCATTTTCCAAGTGGATTGAGTGCTCTCTCATGTCCACCAGCACGTCTGCCACCACCATTGAGAATTTACGTGTCACATTCGCGACTCATGGTCGACCTGATGTGTTGGTAAGCGATAATGGTTCGTGTTTTACATGTCTGGAATTTGAGTAATTCATGAGGTTGAGTGGTATCAAACATGTCCGTTCTGCTCCGTTTAAACCCGCTTCTAATGGTCATGCAGAGCATGCTGCACAGATTATCAATCGATGGTTGAGGTGCGTTACTCAAGGTTCGCTTCAAATACGTTTGTCACGCGTGTTGCTAGGTTACAGATCCAGACCACATACCGTAACTGGAGTGCCTCCAACCGAATTGCTTATGACGCGAGAACTCAAAAACCACACTTTCTCTTGTTCATCCTGACATTGGTCAAACTGTTGATAACAAGCGTCAGAGTCAGAGATACTATCATGATCACACGGCTGCATTGCGTGACTTTGCTGTAAACGATCCTGTTTATGTACTGAACCACGGCCTTGGAGCGAAATGGCTGCCAGGTGTTGTTATTAGCAAGAAAGGACCTCGTGTTTTTAGTGTCAAGCTGAAAGATGGGCGAACAGTAAGGAAACATGTGGATCAGATCAAGCTGCGTTATATTGAGTTGGAGGATGATGCGAAACCTGCGATTCATCCAGCTATTGTTCTGTTGTGCGAGAATGCGACTGTTGTTTCCGAGCCTGCATCTGAAGGTGTGAGTAATGCATCTTCACCTGGAGTCTCTGTACCTGTACCCGCTGCCAGTCCGGTGCGTTTGTCCATGTCACCGAAATCTGAACCTGTAACAACTCCTTTGTGTAGGTCCTCCCGTGTACCAAAACATCCAGACCGGCTGGATTTGTAATTAAAGGGGGGCCTGTTGTGATGTATCGCCCTTCGACGGGTTCGACGTGAGTGCTGCGTGCGCGACACACAGGACCAGGTAATGGAGCTAAGGGCTGTGAATGAAGTTGACGTGAAGTTGAATGCATCATGGTCGGGCTGATAATTATTTATACTTCACGACATTACACTGTACTATTATAGTTCCACCAATATAGTAATAGTCAGTAGTTTCTGCAAGCGAAGAGGAACTTTTTTGTTGCTATAAATGAAGAAAATTTTATTTTATTTTTGTTTTACACCGTTTTGTGTGTGCTTTCATTACAAAATATTAATATAAATATACTAATAGTAACTGCAATATATTACTAGTCGGCAGTTTCTACCGTCGTAGAAAAGGCAGGAAAGAGGTATGTAGACAGCACACATGGACGTGGTAGATGGGAACAAATGACTCTCCATGGGGTGTGTGCGTACCTGTTCTTGGTAAACGTGAGTGCGGTGTATGGGTTTCGTGGTGCCATCTGAACTCGAACTTGGTCCCATGGTGTGTGGCGCTGTTGGAGGTCATGTGACCGTCTCGTGAACCATGCACTTCTGCAGCGCCGAAGCCTTGAAGCTTCGCAGGACGTGCCACCATGCAGTGCAGGTGTGCGGGAATCTGTGCATGTGTGGGGGAATCTGTGCATGTGTGGGGGAATCTGCGCAGGTGTGTGGGAATCTCTGCATGTGTGGGGGAATCAGTGCAGGTGTGTGGGAATCTCTGCATGTGTGGGGGAATCTGTGCATGTGTGGGGGAATCTGTGCATGTGTGGGGGAATCTGTGCATGTGTGGGGGAATCTGTGCATGTGCAGGCCACTTCCCTTGCATACCCTTACCCCAATTTACTGACTTCTCCAATGTTCCCGACAGGCCACTTCCCTTACATACCCTTACCCCAATTTACTGACTTCTCCAATGTTCCATGCATGCCACTTCCCTTGCATACCCTTACCCCAATTTACTGACTTCTCCAATGTTCCATGCAGGCCACTTCCCTTATACACCCTTACCCCAATTTAGTGACTTCTCCAATGTTCCCTACAGGCCACTTCCCTTACATACCCTTACCCCAATTAACCGACTTCTCCAATGTTCCATGCAGGCCACTTCCCTTGCATACCCTTACCCCAATTTACTGACTTCTCCAATGTTCCCTACAGGCCACTTCCCTTTCATACCTTTACCCCAATTTACTGACTTCTCCAATGTTCCATACATGCCACTTCCCTTATTTACCCTTACCCCAATTTACTGACTTCTCCAATGTTCCATACATGCCACTTCCCTTATTTACCCTTACCCCAATTTACTGACTTCTCCAATGTTCTCTACAGGCCACTTCCCTTACATACCCTTACCCCAATTTACTGACTTCTCCAATGTTCCCTGCAGGCCACTTCCCTTTCCCCAATCTCCTCCCAAGCTTCTTTGTTTTCTCTTTCCACAATCTCCTCTTCTTTCTCTCTCCTTTCATTCTTCCTTCTGCTTCATCTCTTACATTGTGCTGTCACTTAAGCCGTTAGACCCTTACACCCTTTAGTCCTCTTAGATCCTTTTATACCTGCTTTGGGTCTAAAAGTGTTTAAAAGTCCTTTCACTGCACAATAATTCATGGAACATTTTTCATCAATTCAGCACCATCCAACCTAGTATTCACAGTGCGAGTACAATCGTGGAATCGGGCCTTTCAGCCCCCACGGGCCTATTGGGTGGTCGCTCGACTACTGTTATTCTCAGGTTTTCCGTCTGTCTGTATGTATGTAATGGACAGCTCTGGAGGCCAGAGGAGTCAACTGATTTTGATGAAACTTGACTAGTAGGTTCATACTAGGATCTAGTTGCATGCTTTTGAGCACCGTTGCTATGGACGCCACCGTTGCCAAGCAACGGGACTTTGAATTTTTTGAAAAAATCCTAAAAATTTTTTTTTTCGAAAATTAAAAATCGGCTTCCGCGCTTTTATGCGCACTATAATCAAACTCTTTGTCAAAAAATTTCAGCCCGATCCGTCAAAAACTGTATGACTAGTATGCAATTATGTAGCGACCAACCATGTCACCTACCGGCACCTACCTCTGCCACTGAATGTTTTAACCCCTGTCTATCTATCTGTTTGTCTGTTTGTTTGTTTGTGAACATAATATCTGAAAAAGTTGTGGATGGATTTAGATGAAATTTTGTGGAGCGTTTCGGTGTGTGACAAGGTTTGTGGAGAGCTTGTGTGTTGAAGCCTAGTGTTGGCTGAGTGGTTCTCGTGGCTGGCTTGGGATCATAGGGTCTTGAGTTTGAGCCCTGTTAGCTACTGAATTAGCACCAGGTTAGGTTGACTCTGCCTGTCATCCTTCTGAGCTCTGTGAAATGAGTACCAGTGTACTGGTATAATAGTTGTATTGGTGCTGTTCCATGCCTGCAACTGCAGTGTGGTAATCTTCATCCTGATGAAGCAGCACTCATATGGAAGGAAGGGAGGAAGGAAGGATGAAATGATTAGATTTTGTTGACGATTCGTGGCTGGATCTGAGAATTTTGGGCCAAAAACGGCATATAGCAGGACATCTGAAAAAGTTATGGCTTATGGACGGATTCGGTCGAAACTTGGTGGATGAGTTGGTTAGGTGACAAGAACCAGCTCATTAAATTTTAGTTCAGGTCCGAATCCAGATCCAGCCTAACAGTGGGATACAAAACGTAAACTAATCAGCCTGACGGAGGTACGCGCTCTATCGAGTGCCCTTATAGTTTTACATTGAATCAACTGAAAAGAAACTTTGTCACCTAATGCACCCTAACTATGACCGCATACCTAGCTCCATCGGGAGCCAGGCGTCTGTCCCACTTGGGACTATTAATTGTCCTGTACCAAATATGAGGTTGATTGACATTGCCAAGTTGTGACTCAATGGCATCCACATAAATCTCTCTCTTTCTGTCTCTCTGTCTCTCTCCCTGTCTATCTGTCTCTGTCTGCCTGTCTTTCTCTGTCTACCTGTCTCTCTCTGTCTCTGTCTGTCTCTGTCTCTGTCTGTCTCTGTCTGTCTCTCTCTGGCAAGGGATACAATCCTAGATGGGTCACCACTCTGATGCAGGATTGTATTGGGTGGTTTGCCATTGCTTTCTCTGCAGGAATTTGGAATTTGTCCATGGTGCCTGTGATAGCTCGCTCACTCTTTGTGAAGGAAACCGTGGGATCTTTAACATTCACCGAAGAATGCTGGCAGACAGGCCGCCCAATTTAATGTCCATCCGTGTCCCACGGCACACACGTGAATGCCTCGCCCTGCTTGTGAAACACCAAGATGACACTTTATGGCTGGGCCAAGATTCAAACCTTGGATAGACAGCTCAGAGCGGAGTGTGCATATCTCTAGGTTATCCTCCCAGCCCACACGTAGCATTACTTTTGTTAAATGAGGTCAATATCCAGTTAAATATCCCCCAAGGATTGTGTTCATCTTTCGGGTGTTTCTGTGGTTAAGATATCCACGATCCAAAGTGTCGTCAATGCATGGCGGTTTTAAGTCTGGCCCGTTAATCGCTCCCAGAACCTGTCACCCCATGCTGACTTCCCTCAGGGTGGCCCCCGAATGTGCCACGCTGTCAATCTTTCTGCCAAGGCTCAGCTCATCAGCAGGCACAGTTTCTAAAAGATCTATTTTGTCAAGGTCACTGAGAGGGGAAATGCATTTCCACCATTGTGACAGCTTGCGTATGCACACTGCATGAATAAATGTGCAGACTTGCCTTAGCAAACCTTTACCATTGGAAATCCTTTGGCAGGGACTAAAATGGATCCTGAGAAACGTTACGTCTTCAAAGGTTACTTTAAATGTGAAAAAGCCTCTTTGGGTTTTTGCAGCCAATCACCTTGTTCAGAGGAGAATAATCACAGAAAAACGTGAGATTACTGATAAATTATTGTGAAGAAGTAAAGTGCATTATTCTAAAAAAAAAACAAAAGCGATAAAGCCCAACACAAGCTCCAATCAAAATCATCTAATTATCATTTGAAGATTTCATCAGGCTTCATATTGTTTCTTTTATAGAGTACGAGCAAAGGTACCCGGCGTTGCTCGGCAACACCAGGTCCCTCATCCCACCTCTTTCTCTCCCTCCTCTCACCCCACACCACCTCCCTCCGGACTCCCACCCTATCCCTTCCCTTCCCTTCATGACTCCCATCCTACCCCCTCCCTCTTCCCAAAACCTCAAAACCTGCCTCCTCAAAACCTACCCCTTCCCCTCTCTCCTTCCACCCATCCCCCTGCCTCCTCCCAACCGTCCCCCTGCCTCATCCCACCCGTCCTCCTGCCTCCTCCCACCCTACCCCCTGCCTTCTCATAACCGAGCTCTTCCTCTCTCTCCTCCCACCCTCCCCCTGCCTTCTCATAACCGAGCTCTTCCTCTCTCTCCTCCCACCCATCCCCCTGCCTCCTCCCACCTACCCCCTGCCTCCTCATAACCGAGCTCTTCCTCTCTCTCCTCCCACCCGTCCTCCTGCCTCCTCCCACCCTACCCCCTGCCTTCTCATAACCGAGCTCTTCCTCTCTCTCCTCCCACCCATCCCCCTGCCTCCTCCCACTACACCCCTCCCTGTGGTAGCTCATGTGTTTATAGGTCATGAATTGTGAGAAAATGGCTGTTTAAAACCCTAGTTGGTTGTATCATGGTAAAAAATGTGATCCTCGAGGTTTCATCTAAAGTTCTTGTTTCGTCACGATTAACCATTGGAGCTCAGAGAATTAGCGTGACAAACAAACAAACAACGTCTCATTCACAATTAATACAAATAAATAGGTGCGTGTGTGTGTGTGTGTGTGTCTGTGTGTGTGTGTGTGTGTGTGTGTCCTCCATACTTATCAGCCTGAAACTTTGCATGCATACCAATAAAATTCCAAGGAAGTGCAAGAGTGAAAATTGGGTGTTTGGGGTAATTAAAACACCACTTTTGAAGATAATTAACGGCTTTATTTAATTAAATCCTTTATCAGGCGCCTTCTCGGCCACAACACTCTTTGGGGTCTTAAGGCGTTTCCTGGGTAACTTCTCTGTGGTCTGAAGCCGCCATGTTTTTTGGCCTGCTCAACCATGCCTTGAATTGGAACAGACTGCAACTATTTCTGAATGATAAAGATTTAAAAAAACTTTCCTCACTCATATCGAATGTCTGTTCATCATATCTACGAATCATTGTATACAACACTTTTGTAAGCGCTATAGTTTTCAAATTAGGAGCTTGGAGCGATTTCATGCATTATATGATATGATTTACCACGATCTAAATCTCACGGACTGATTAAAGTATATCATTGAAATATTATTTCGGTTTTGAGGATTGGATATCATCCGCCCTAAACAAGTGCCGAAATCTGTTGTGAAATCTGATAGTTATAAAACTCGTTATTTCTTTAAATTAAGCCGATATACCTATTTACTTTAAGCAAGCACAGCTATGTTCACTCTTTCTCCATACATACACAAGAAAATCTGAAATTTCCAAAGTATTAAAACTTTTCTTACTGTTTGGAGAATTATATTGAGTGAACAAAAAAATTTATGAACGTAAAAAAATTAATGAGCTTCATTGAGCTATATGATTTAATGCATTCACTGCTCGACCTCACCACCTATCCCCCAGAGGGACTGCTTATCCATAGCGTCTGCCAGATCTGTGTCTATATTTTTGGAGGTTTTGCGAAGTGCTCTACAGGGAATCAAAGCAATGTTGGTGAAAAACGGACGTTTTAAAATAAAGTTATAACGTTTGCACGGACCGCGAACGATGTAGCACGTAATGTGTGCACAGACGAGCAAGCAACATGGCGGATTATCTGCAATGTTTATTTCACTGGTGATTGAACTTTGCGATGTCTCCAGGGTTGTTCTACGTGAAGCAGCAACTCTTTTGTGGATAAAGTCATTCTTTGAACAAATTCATTTTATTTCATAAAATGCGGCGAAGACCGGCTTTCATCAAACTTTTTCAAATTGTATCTGTATCACTTTGGAGTAGTTTGTGAAGACTCTATACATTAAGTTTGATTTGAAAACATCATGAAATAAGCTCAGGTGGTGTCAAAATGTGAAAACTTTGAAGTGGGTGAATCGTTTTGCAGGCCACTGTAGGAACACGATGATAGATGGACTTCATGTTGATCCTCCCCTGCCATTTCCATTTTATCAATTTGTAAGTTTCTCAACTTGGTCTCATTTTCTCAACTCATGCACATGTATGCCCTCTTACTCAAATATTCCAACATAATCAAAGCACCTTATCTATTTACTTTTTAAAAAAAAAAAACTCAAACAAGTCATTTAAGGGGAACAATATTGAACGACATTTGCTTGGCTCAGGCTTTGGTGCTGCATTTTAAGAGGTAATTTGGCATAAACGATTTAGATGTTAACAGCACAGAATAACTCTGGAATTCTGCTGTTCAACAGACTCACGGTGAAGGTTGTTGGGTGGGAGGGAGGGAAGATGGAAAACAACTCAGGATGACATCGCTCTTCCACGCAACTCAATTGTTAATGACAACGTTCGTTTTGCAAGTGCTGTGCAGGCTCAGCATGTGGAAGTTCTCTGTCTGGTAACATGGACTAAATCTGTTCATTTCCAAACTTGCTGTCACCCGAAACATCCTGGGTTTGACACACAACTAATGAACCAGATGGCTGTGATGATGCAACTCTGTTTTAACTCATCTCTCGTCATAAATAGAATGTAATTTTTTTATGTTGACTGTAGGACTCCTCAAAGAGTCTCACGCTTATAAACACATCAGCAAAGAAGAGTATTACTGAGGTAATGTGGTCAATCTTACTCCCATCTTCTCGAACATCAATGTTGGAATATAGCCAGGTATGATTGACTCTTTTGCATTCCCATTGCAAACAGCACAGGCAGATTGACGTATCATTAGAAAGGAGGGTGGGGTTCACAATGTAACGTTTCTCTTATGTTATTGAACCAAAATAACAGGCTTATACAGTTATACTGGTGGAATCAAATGAATAAACGAGCAAGTGTTGGGAGTTCTGTGAGTGTGCACGATGATTTCAATGCAGCTGATGGGTGCAGTGGTGCATAGGTGATTGATGGTGGGCGTCGGCTGGGGAGAGAGGGTGGCCAGAGATCGTTTTTGTCGGGGGTGTGCAGGGTATTGAATATGTGGACTCCCATTTTGTGACAATAGAGTTTTTTTTCGAGTTTAGAGTAGAGAGGAAAATAGAGTGTTGTGTTCATTTAGAAGGGCGAGGGTGGTGGATATTGATAAATTGCTGGATGCTGTTTTGTTGGGTTGCAGGTAGAGACCTTAGTGGTGGTGCATGCATGGAGGAAAGGGAGGGGGGTTATGATATGTGGAGTCTGTTTGGAACTTTTGATGGGAGGTATACATTTTGTACAAAACATTTTAATAATTTGGGGTGGAAGTCATTTTTTTTCATGGATTCCACCAATAACTTTTTCATGTCCCCCCTTTCTGCATCCCTCCTCACCCCACCCTCTCAATGTTTCCCCCTAACCCCACCCATTCAAACCTCCCCCTTCTACTGCCCCTCAAAGCATTGCCCACACCTTGCTTCCGTAAACTCCCCCATCCCTGTTCTGCACCCTCCCATTTCCTCCTCCCACATCTCCAACTGTGTGGACCTCAAACATCCGACATCTCCACTCTAACCTCACTGATCTCTCAATCCAAGCCATTGCTGATAAACCGGACATCGTCTGTTTAACTGAATCAATCATCCCACAGAATGCCCCTGACTTCTTATGGTGTCTCTCCCCAGCTCTTATCTCCTCAGATGTGATACACCTGAACCCCGGTCAGGTGGCAGAGTTGCACTTTACATCAATAACTCAATTTCTCACTTCCCGTGTACTGATATTAAACCTCCCAACCCCAGGAGTACCTTTGGCTGTGACTTCCCTCCGCTCCCAGCACTTCTTTGACGGTGTGTTTCACCATCCTCCAAATAGAGATCGAGTCTCCTACATCTACCTCCCCTGATATTAACTCAGCCTGGGAATTCTTCCAGAGTAACCTGCTCTCTCTTTGGCACAGATTCATTCAATCTCATCTGCAGTATCATACCCTTCTTCACGCCCATAGTACGCTGAATTCAGTAGTGAGGGAGTTGCTCTGAAACAACTTGCGTTCTCTTCCTGGAAAGTAAACCTGACCAGAGGGAATGCCATACCAGATCATTCCACAAAGCACTCAAGAAGTGTGTTTTCTCTCAGGAGAGCCAGAACACAATGTCTGTCCAACTTAACATTGACCTTTCAATCACATCTCCTTCTTTTAAATCCTTGTGGTGCCTTTCTAAGTCTGTCTCTGGAGTATCCTTCCCCCCTCCAGCCCTTCTCTCACTTCAAATAGCACCACAACCAGCTCCACTCATGAGAAGGCCGATTTGCTCAATTATGTGTTTGCTTCCACTTCATGTGACCCTAACCCCACCCTACCCAGCCACTCCCAACTGCTTCTTGACTCTTTGTCTCTTGCACCTAAGAAGGTGTAGAAATTTCTGGCAACCCTCGGCTCTGATTCTCCAACTGGACCTGACAGCATCAGCTCACATGTCCTAAAAACCTGTGCTGCTGGTCTTGCACATCCTCTCTCTGCCATTTTCACCCTATCATTTGTGTTAGGTAATCTTCTATCTGCTTAGAAATCCACCAACAGACCTTTTAGTTACTTCCAATCATCAGTCATGTCATGGAATCCATCATCGCAGTTGATATGAAATCCTTCCTTTACTCCCACAGCCTCATCTCAAATCACCAATTTGGATTCACACCAGGTTACTCTACCTTCTACATGCTGCTCTTACTTTCTCAACAATGGATGGAGGCCCTCAATGTCAGATATGAGATGGGGCCATCTCTCTGGACATCGTGTATCTCGAGCTTTCTATACAGTCTGGCATTCACCTTGCTCACTGAACTCTCTGCCTATGGCATCCATGGCCAACTCCACTCTTGGCTTACTAACTTCCTTGACTCGTAATTTTCATCTCCTCTCCCTGTCAAAGTTGGAGTGCCACAAGGCAGTGTTCTGGGCCCAGTCCTATTCCTGATATTCATAAAAATATCCCTCTGACTCCCTGAAAAATCCTTTTTATCTATTCGCTGATGATTCCACCCTATGCCATAACGTTCTTCATCCTTCAGACAGACAGGCTGCAGCCTCTTCACTCTTCAAATCTTGACAAAATCACAAGATAGTCAAACACTTGGAACATGCCTTTCAATCCTGAGAAATCTCACATTCTCACTATCTCTCTCCGAAAGGACCATCTGGTATCCCCCTCCCTTTCTTAACATCTACTTTCTTAACAATCCTTTTGAGAAGGTTCAAACTCCTGGGTCTGACTATCAGCCATGATCTTTATTGGGCAAACCACATTTCAAATTAAAGCCAGCCGCCGACTGAGGATCCTCCGTCGTACAAAGTCCTTCCTTGGCACACCAGAACTCCTATCCAACTCCAAGGCCTTCATCCACAACTTGATGGAAAACTGTTCTCCTCTCTGGGCTGGCACCCCTGCCTCACACCTTGCTCACACCCTGAAGTCAGGTCAGGTACCAGAGGATTTGAGAGTAGAAAATGTAACACCATTATTAGTAAAGGCTCCAGAGAAGAATTGGGGAACTACAGACCTATTAGCTTGACATCAGTTATGGGGAAGGTGTTGGAGAAATTAATTATGGGATGGATATGGAACCATTCAAAGAATTACAAACTGATTAAAAGTAGTCGGAATGGGTTTACAAAAGGGAGGTTTTGTTTAACAAATTTATTGGAGTTCTTTGAGGCAGTTTTTCATTGGGTGGCATATATCTCGACTTTCAGAAGACATTTGATATTATCCATCCATTCATTGGGACCATATTCTGTACAGAGTGTTGGTACTGCCGAAGCATTCTCCTGGGCTATTGGGCACAATCCTGGACGGGTCGCACTCCGACACAGGATACTTGAATGGCTCAATCATTCCAGGAAGCTGATACTCATTTTGCCGACCTTGGAAGGATGACAGGCTGAGTCGCCCCCACTTTGTATTGATTCATCGGCCACGCAGGATTTGAACTCAGGACTCTAGGATCCCAAGCCTGATTTGATATTATAAGGCATCACATGTGAGGTTGTTAGCCAAGGTGAGGGCTTGTGGAGTGGCTGGTCAGGGAGCGAATTGGATTGCAAACTGGCTTGGTGGTCGTATGGCAGCTTAGCTGCCGGGGTAGCTATCATTTCTTGAAGCGCGACTGTGTCGCTGATGCAGTGCCCCTCTACCAGAACACACACTGGAACTGGTACTCATTTCGCCGACCTCGGAAGGATGACAAGCTGAGTCAACCCCCTGGTGTATTAATTCAGCGGCTGTCGGGGCTTGAACTCAGGACCCTAGGATCCCAAGCCACCACCCTAACCACTGAGCCAACACCAGGCTGCAAACTGGCTTAGTGATAGGAAGCAAAAAGTGGCTGTGAGTGGGAGGATGGAAGCAGTGGGGTACCTCAAGAATCAGTACTCTGACCATTATTATTCATTATTTACATCAACGATTTGGATAGTGGGGTGAAAAGTAAGATTTCCAAATTTGCGGATGACACAAAGCTTGGTGGTAAGGTGGATAACAGCGGGGGTGGTGAACAGATACAGGAAAGTATTGATACTTGTATAGATTGGGAAAGAGATTGGCAGATGTAATTTAACCTGAGCAAGTGTAAGGTGTTGGGGATGGGAAAGAACAATGAAAATGGAGATCGCAGGATGTAAGGGGTCATTTTGGAGCGTGTCACACAGGAGAAGGATCTGGGGGTGGTAAAGAGGCTGCGTAATGTGTATGTACCATCATCTCTATGAACTCGTCTTTATCATAGCCATCATCAACATCGTCATCTCATTATTGGATCACATTTATCATCATTATTATTAAAGGTAAGTTTCATGATCTCAATAACTCAATAAAATAAACTTTAATTTATGTTCTTCATTCAGCAAAATGAGCCTCGTGTTGGCTTGACGGTTAATGTGGCTGCCTTAAGATATTAGGGTCGTTAGTTTTAGCCCTTATTATGCTGTTAAATGCCCTTATTATGCCCTTATCCTACCTAGGTTGGCAAAATGAGTACCAGTTTGCTGGAAACAGGGGCCACTGCATCAGCAGCATCACCGTGCTTTTAGCAATGATGCAACCAACAGCCACAGGCTGCATACAAAATAATAGTTAATAGTAACTCGAGAAAAAATAAACTTTATTTGAGGTTTTTAATAACTCTTTTATACATGAAAAAAAGCACAAAAGCAATGCAGAAACATGTTTATGGATATAGTTTGGACAAATTTTAAATCTGAAGTCTCGAACCCTATTTACCCCATTACCCCCCCCCCCCCAAGTCTGCGGATTTGCGGTTTATGGGGATTTTCAAGAGCGTAAAAGTGAATGGCAAGGCCCTCCTGTATATACCTGAACACTGCACAGGGTATTGTGTTCTATGAACTGTCTAGTTACCCCCACCATCGAAGGTGAAGGAGGTTATGTTTTCACCCCTTTTTGTCTGTTTGTCTGTCTGTTTGTCTGTGTGCTGGATATCTCAAAAAGTTGTGGACGGATTCAGACGAAACTTGGTGGACCCATTGGGTGTGTGACCACGACGAATTGATTCAATTTGGTGAAGATCCGACTCTGGATATAGATACGAGAGTTATTTAATTTTAAAGTGATTCTTTGCCATTGAGAGATCGAGCCAAAAACGATGACATAGCATGATATTTCAAAAATGTAATGGGGCCCGATATGTTCTCATGGATCAAGCTTTATGTGGTGGAGGTATGTGCTCTCCCGAGTGCTCTTCTAGTTTTATTTGCTTTTGACATTAAGTTGTTAATATGCTGCCACACATTTATGAGACAAATATCCACTCGTCACTGGTACAATGATTTGAAAATATGGTAAGTTTAAAAACTTCACCTTCAAACTTTCTACAACAGAAGGTGCAGCACGATGTACCACAAATTTTCTGGAAAAACGAACCACCATCAGAATTTGTAACGTTATTAGGACTTATTTTATTTATTTATTTTTTAGAAACCTTTTCACCAGCCCGACCATGATGGATGTACCATTGAGAGCGTTTCCTTCTTACAGAAGCAAAGTAGAGCATGCTGTGCTATCTCTAATGTCAGCAAAAAAGATCCCATGGGATATTTTTCCCAAGTCGGCCACTAGGATACCTTCCTGGCAAAATACTTGATATCATGTATGGGTCTCGCGTCGGGTTAATTATTTTGTCTCATTATCATTCCTGACTATATAATTATTTTGAAAGCCCATTGAGCTACTACCTACATGGTTATCTTCCAATGTGAGAAGAATTGATTTTGTATCATCCACAACATTTGATTCTTGTGTGAAATAATTTGCCCTATATTGGTGAAAAGCAAGCAGTTCACTTGAGATGGTAATTGCTGACATCCATCTTCAATAATTTCTGCGTAATGATGTAGAAAGCCGAACATAGAATATTCAGTGCTACACACCAGCGTTTTCCCATCTCCCGTGAGGAATACAATCTGGAGTGTTCCTCATGTAATTCCCAAAAGTGTCATTTATCCTTTTTTATTACAAGATTAAGGCTCATAGAAGAGAAAGTTGACAGAGGGTAATAAGGCAATGTACTGACAATGGTGGGGCAGAAATGGATGCAACAAGCTGCAGGGAATGAAAAAGCAGGGAGACTGAGAAACTGAGAGAGGGGGATGGAGGGGTAGAGGGAGGAGACAGAGAGAGGGGAGAGGAGGAGAGAGAGAAAGAGAGAAAGAGAGAAAGAGAGAAAGAGAGAAAGAGAGAAAGAGAGAAAGAGAGAAAGAGAGAAAGAGAGAAAGAGAGAAAGAGAGAGAGAGAGAGAGAGAGAGAGAGAGAGAGCAGGAGAGGGAGAGCGAGAGAGAGAGAGAGAGAGAGAGAGAGAGAGAGAGAGAGAGAGAGAGAGAGAGAGAGAGAGAAAGAGAGAAAGAGAGAAAGAGAGAAAGAGAGAAAGAGAGAGAGAGAGAGAGAGAGAGAGAGAGAGAGAGAGAGAGAGAGAGAGAGAGAGAGAGAGAGAGAGAGAGAGAGAGAGAGAGAGAGAGAGCTAGGGAGAGAGAGAGAGAGAGAGAGAGAGAGAGAGAGAGAGAGAGAGAGAGAGAGAGAGAGAGAGAGAGAGACATTCCGAGACTGAGAAATGCCCACAGTCAACTATAAGTGAAAGGGTTGGGTGATATGGTGTTAATGGGAGCAAATAAAAATCACTGGTAAGGGTGGAGGATGACATCAGGTGGTCATGTACTTCTAGCATAAAATCCAGGAGGGAAGAATTGAATTTAACAGTCTCCAGAAGGCAGTTTCAAAAATTTGGCGGAAAGAGGCACAAAATCACCAGGTGTATGGGCAGATTACCTAGATATTGGGACTTTAACAATAGATTGTGAGCTTTAATTTCTACAAAATTCAGGAGAGACAAATTTGAAGTGGAGCCACCAGCCTATGGGGGAGAGCAGTACTCCATTGAGCTGCAATCAAAAGCCTTGTGAGATGTCAGGGTTTCTAATTTTTCTTGTTTTTAATGAATTAATGAGAATGATCGATGATGCCTTCCTTCTATGTAACTGGCTTTGGAGGCAAAATTTGCAAAATGGTCAACCCAGGAGAGGTCATTGTTAATCATGAGGTCTCAAAGTTAGAGAATGAACCTCTTCCAGTGGTTAAGCATGAAGATAGAAAGGTGGGATTATTTGATGATCCTTCTGGGGTTAAAGGTGAGACTGCGTGGTTTACCTGTATTGTTCCCACAGTGGAATTGTATAATCAATTCCAGAGCAGCAGAAAGTGGTGCAGCTGCTTTCTGCCCATCAGTTGGATAGGAAACTCTTTGGCACAATTGGGTGTCATCTGCAAAAACGGAAGAGATGGTTTTCCAGGGCATCAGTAGAGTCATTTATGTAGATGAGGAACAACATACTACCTTGGGACACTCCATTCCCCAAAGACAGAGAAGATTAAAGGATTTCATTGAAAGCAACACATTAATTTCTCGAGTTGTGGAGGTCAGAAAACCAGCCTTGTCTGCTGTCAGTAGTGAGCTTGATGAGTAGAGCAGGATATCAGAGCGTGTGAATTTCCTGAGATATGTTCAGGGAGATGTTCCTGTCGTCTTGTTTGAGACATAGGGCCTCCAACTATTGCTGATAAGGAGGCAGCAACATGTCCAAAGTTGAGTGACAGGGAAGGAATCAAAATTGATAGTTCGAGGTCAGGCTGTTTGAAAAAAAAAAGAAAAAGACCTGATTCCAAGCATTCCTTGTAATTGATGGATTCCACAACTTAGCTTGTAATTGTAAGAAAGGGGAATAAGTTGTCGATGAGAGAAACTATTTTTATACCATTCTTGTGAATCAGAGTGATGTTTGCACACTCTCTAGATAGAAGGGAGCTGGGCAAAAGAGTATGAGAAGTGAAAGAGTGCAGATAGAGAAGCAAGAGCACCAGAGCAGGATGAAAATAAATATTAGAAGCATCTCTGCCCATCGGAAATGCAGAGTCAATGCTGGACAGAACTTCTCCACCTTCTCAGGTGATAAATAAAATTTGATAAGCGTTGAGCAGGAAAGGATAAAAGGGGAACAGAGCGGGATTGGTAGGGTAATAGAGATTTGAAGGCAATCACTAAATTGAGACATTCCGCCTTGTCTGGAGCAGTATATGTGGTGAGGCCATTTGAGGCGGAAGGGGATGGAGGGGACATTTAAATAATACACCAGGGCACACTTGACAAGGAAGCCAGACTTTTAGGAAGGAGAATGGATTATGAGTACATCCTTGAGATCAGCAAGAGGACGTTTACCGGCTTGCCTAAGAATGGACATGCAATTGTTGTGAGCGCACTGCTTGACCACAACCACCTCACCACAGGATCGAATGTACCATGGCTGAGAGGATGGATGGGATTGCTACAGACAGAATGGGCTAAACGGCACATGAGAGGAAAGAAAGAGAAAGAGAAAGAGAAAGAGAAAGAGCAAGAGCTTTGTGAAAGTATGATCAGGAAGAATCAATATCAGAGGCTTTGGATATGGCAGCCCAATATTTTAGAGAGAGGTCAGTTTGCAGTCCATGTTAGTTGACCATGTGAACAACCAGATTCTGTGGCAGAGGTCGCTCCCTACCAAAAACCAGAGGCATTTGAAGAATAACATGGTCAGAGGAGCCAAGACAGGCAGATGAGGAACAAGAGATGTGGGTTTAAGATCCCCGCTGAGATGCATTACAAAGGATAAGGGTTTGGAGCTCTTTATAATTAAATTTGAATGTTTGATTACATTTCTGTGCAATCAAATTAAATTTACAGATATGTGTAATGATGACATAGATTGATAAAGTTAAACAAAGTCACGAGGAAGAGAAACATGATTCCCATTTTAAATCATGAAGGTGCTGGTTTGTAGTTAACCTTCTCGATTACCTCTGGTAAAGATCCTCTGCAGTCCCTCTGCTTCCTTTGTGGTCCTGCATGGAGAGACAAAGGGAAAAAGGTAAAATGTACGAGCGAATGTGGCAATCTACAGCTGACACGCCTGCCTCTCACATGACATTTTGGACTGAAGCCGAACACACATTCCCTGTGCAATGCCTCATTAACTCTTGAGCACATGTATAGGATTCGAGGAGTGATGGTGTGCTCCACTTCACAGACCAGTGAGTGGCAAGGCTGATGTTGTGGGCGACCAGGACACTGTACGGTATACGAAATGTAATTAAGAGCATCTAGCTAGCATTCTCAGCAAAACACCAATAGTGATCTATGATCCACTTGGCAGGACGCACAGTGCTTGGTATGATGGAGATGCATGGAAAGATGCTGGCAACTTAATTTTATGACTGCTCCACCAACAATCGTATCTGCTTTCGCATTGTGCCTTCAAGTACAACATAAAATGTACCTCAAATACATGATTTAAAAATCCTGCAAATGGTGAGAAAAATAATGGATGCTCAATTGCATGAGAATCCCTTATCCCACAGCAATTCCTTCGATTCAGGTAGCACAGCTGAGATATCTAAGCATGATTCAAACAGGTACTCGATGGTCGTTTTAAAACCACCTCGATTGACCTCGAACAGAACCCCAATTGACTTCTTACGATTTGTATCTTAGAGCACCATGTGAACGGCGACAATTTCACAATGCACTTGTGCACACACAGCGAGTGTGTGACATTTCATTAATTTTACAAAACAGGTTGCAATGTGTCACCGCCGTGCGGCCGAGCTCGGACACCCTGCAGCGTATACGTTCAACGGAGCGGGCCTGCCACTGGAAGTGGGCTCCGAGTATCATTCAGAGCAAGCACGACCTCTATCAAGCAGTAACGATCCGAAGTTTCAATGCGGCGAAAGGGGGTGAAAGGGACGTTTAATCCTGGCACACAAGCGCTTGGTATGGCTAGAGGCAATGCATCCTGGTTTTGTTCACCCAGACTCGTTCGCAGAGCAAAACATCGTGCTCGTTTTGTCACAAAGCTTGATGTGCTTCATCCTCGGATCTCCTATGCATTTCACTTTCGTCCCACGCCAGCAAAACTGGACGGGCGACAGGCACATGCAAACGGCAGGTGTGCGTGTCAGATATGAGTGGGCGACACGTTTCGCATGCATTTGGTTGGCGACGTGGTCTGGATCGAGAGAGCATGCGAGCAAGTTGTATGGCTGTAAGGTTCCAACGACGATAAATTAAAATCCCATCTCTCATCGAGTGCTGTGTGGAATGCCATCATTTAGAAAGCCATCTGTCCTGCCAGACAGCCGACGTTAAGGATCCCATGATGCTCTTCAAGAAATGCAGGATGCCGCAATCGGTGCTCGCAGAAATGCACTCCCAGTACAAATCTCTGCTGCAACACTGTCTCTTGCTCTTCTCAAGGGTGCTCTTTATTTTGGCACTTGTGGAATTTTATTTAAAAAAATTCTCTGCCCTATAACTTCCACGTGTACCAGCACACAGTTTGGGTGAATCATAATGCAGATATGGCTCTCTCGAGCATACTAAAGGATTGGGCCTTTTAATTGCGATGCCTGTCGCAACAGATTGCCTCTATTTCTGGTTATTTGGCAGAGCAAGGGTAATACTTTGGCGGCTCATCAAATGCTCACAGTTGCAAATTAGCAAAGACGGTCTGAATAGCTTAACGGGCCGCATGATGGGAGCTGTGCAAGAGAAGGCTCTGCCTCGATTGCAGTTTCGTGCCTTTCATGTAGTTAGGCCCAACTTATCATCTGTTAGCGCTTTAACTCACTTAGATGTGGATTTTTACTTTTATTTGGTTCTCGAGAATACATTAAGCTGTGTTAAAAAACAGTACAAGCAGGATTATATATGTATATATATATATATATATATATATATATATATATATATATATATATATATATATATATATATATATATATATATATGACAAATGGATTGTCATAAAGTAATACTGCTTCATTTGATTCCATATCAAGTAATTGCATTATAATAGTGTGGAGATAATGGCATTTAATACAGTATCATGTCTGTAAGTGTCAAATAACTCAACATAACAACTTAACAACTTCTAATATTTTTCGAGTATGCCAAGAACACTCTGTGCATAATTGAGGTGGATTATAACTTCAAATATTTTGTCCTTCAGCTTGAAATAAATATCTTGTCCTTTAAATACTTGTCTTTGTGAAGTCATAAATAGAAACAAGTCGTGTAATTATGGGGAAGTGACAACCCCTCGGACAAATGTAGGCCGAGAGTGTTCACAACAAGGTTGTATCTCTTTATGTTGTATCGACAACAATGTTGTGAACACACATTCCATAACCAAGCCGCTCATTCAAAAACACCGAGTCAATTTAAATTCAGAACTGATGTTTTTTTTTTTACACCAGCAATTGAAATAACAAATGTATATATATATATATATATATATATATATATATATATATATATATATATATATATATATATATATATATATATATATATATATATATATATATATCACAAAATGTGTGGCTTTTGTTGCCTTATTGCCTGGAATTAAATTTCATTAAATCAGACTTTTTCGCCATTATTTACACGTCGTAACCCACAACTTCCAAATGAAAAACCAATTCTACAAATTTCAGAAAAGAAATTAAAAATACAAAACTAGAATATCTTGTTTGGTCAAGTGTCCACCCCTGTAAGTTTATACTTAGTGGTAGAACCTTTGACAACAATTACAGCTGTGAGTCTGTTGGGATCAGTCTCCACTAACTTTTCATATATATATATATATATATATATATATATATATATATATATATATATATATATATATATATATATATATATATATATATATATATATATATATATATATATATATATATATATATATATATATATATATATATATTGGAACCTGACACACATCTTGTTTTGAAAGTTTATTGTACACCCCTCCTTCCCAATTCCATATCCAGGCGGTGCATGATTTCATTGCCAGGTGCCAAAGGAAGGGAGTACTCAGTGTTTACTCCGTTTGTTTGTTTCTTGGGAAAATCGAAGATTTTTCAAGTATATTGGTTGGTTGCATACGTTATTCTGTTTGTCTGGGTGTATGTATATTGCCTAAAGGTCACAGTTTTAAACCAATCTTCACGAAACATAACCACATGGTAGAGTTCGTCATACGCAAGAAGCCGATTGTTTTCGAGGTCAAAAGGTCAAAAGATCAACATAGGCCAAAGGTCAACTAATTTGTCAAATTTTAAAAATCCTCATTTTTCATCCGATTGACTCGAAATTTGAACAGGATTTGCACGTAAGGTCACTGAATTGAACCACAAATTATTTTTGAGGTCAGCAAAGGCCAAAAGGTCAACATAGGCCAAAGGTCAACAACTTAGGTGGTATTTCTGAAATTGTCAATTTTCATCCGATTGACTTGAAATTTGAAGAAGATTTGCATTTCGGCTCAGTGAATTCGACCACCAATTATTTTTGAGGTCAACAGAAACCAAAACATCAACATAGGGCAAAAGGTCAACAAATAAAGCGGTATTTCTAAAAACCTCAATTTTCATCCGATTGACTTAAAATTTGAAGAGGATTTACATTTCACTTCACTGAATTCGACGAGCCAATTATTTTTGAGGTCAACATCGACTAAAAGGTCAACATCGTCCAAAGGTCAACAACTAAGGAGGAATTACTAAAATCCTCAATTTTCATCCGATTGACTTCAAATTTGCAGAGGATTTGCATATCAGGTTACTGAATTCAACCACCAATTATTTTTGAGGTCAACATAGGTCAAAAGGCCAACATCGACCGACTTTCTGAAATTGTCAAATTTCATCCAATTGACTTGAAATTTGAAGAAGAGTTGCAAACTTGATCACTGAATTAAACCAGCCAATTATTTTTGCGGTCAACATAGACCAAAAGGTCAACAAGGTCCCAAGGTCAACGAAGGTGGTATTTCTAAAATCCTCAATTTTCATCCGATTGACCTGAAATTTGAAGACGATATATATTTTAGGTCACTGAATTCAACCACCAATTATTTTGCAGGTTCACAAAGGCCAAATTCTAAAATTGTCAATTTTCATCCGATTCACTTGAAATTTGAAGAGGAGTTGCATATTTGGTCATTGAATTCAACCACCAATCATTTTTGAGATCAAATCTGTTTTACGGATTTTGCAAGTGTCGTGCTTTGCATGACGTCTTCTTCTTGTTTGTTTGTTTGTCCGAGTGATATCTCAGCCATCCTATGAGCTAGGAAGCTTACATTTGGGGTCAAAAGTCAAGATGTGCTTTGGCAAAAACTATATATTTTTAATTTTTGATCAATCGGTTCATTACTTAATTACTTCATTATTATCGTTTTATTAAGTACTTATTTGTTTTCTTTCTCATCCTGGAAATATCTCAGGCACCTTTTGAGCTTGGAAGCTAACATTTGGACATGACACTGAACAAGTGATTTGGCTCTCAAGGGTATTCTTCATTTATTGATTAATTATTAATTTTTTTAATGAATTACTTGATTTTTAAAAAGTTCAGATTCGGAGAAGACAGTGGGGGGTTTGAGTACGCTATTAGCCAATTGATAAATAAATAAAGAATTCCACAATTATTATTTATTTATATTAATTATGCAATTATTATTCACCTGTCCCTCCCAATTCCGTCGACATGTGCTGCACAGCGGCTGTCACCAGGTGTCACCAGGTGCTGAAGGTGCCCCAGCAATGTTGCGCGCTATGGGATATGTTATTTATTTATTTGGCATGGGGGTGGTGTACGTTGAATGTCCCTCTACTTGTATTGTACTATATTCCTTAATTAGGTTCAATGCAACATCCTTTAGAAATATCATACGGAGGATTGTGTCACAAGTTTCTTCTTAATATCAATACACTGACAGAATTGTTTAATATGCCAGAGCACATTTGTGGATTGATGATCATAAGGCCAGACTTTCAGTGCAATGTCAGATCCCAAGATGATTCAGATTGGGTCATGATGTTTCTATCATTTTGGAATCCAGGAGTAAACAGCCACCCACCCCCTCCCACCAATTTAAAGAATGAAATTTATTACCAGTAGATTCAACTGAATGTTTGATTATATTTCGATGCAAGCAAATTAAATTTACATGTATGTGATAAAGATATTGATTAATAAAGTTAAATAAAGCCCTTTTTTTAGCCTTTTGTATGTTATTATGATCCAAGTCACTGTTTAACATTTATATGACTTGTGCAACCATTGTACTTGTGTAGATTTTTGATGATGCATCCTCTATATCCTCAAACCCAATTAGTTGTGCTTCTTTTTGGGGATTTACGTTTACACTGCATGCAAGACAATGGTATTAAGATACAATGTAGATATCACCAGTATATGGATTTTGAGCCTAGAGTCACAGCACCAGAATGTAATTGTTGAGAAGAAAACATCAAATAGGATTTAACACATTTGCAGTCAGAGTTTTGTTTCATGCTGGATATTTTTTCTGAGTTTTTCCATTGAACCATTTCATTAATGACTATTGCAGAATGCTTCCGCTTCTTTGAGTAATATATGTATGTATGAACTCCCACTCTCATGCCTCTTATTTATGAATTTTGATCCTTGTGTTTACTCAAGTCCCCACCTGACTAAACGCTAGCCTCACTCTGCCTGCCTCTTCCAATAAACTAATACAAAAACCTGCTAAACTGTTACGAACACAACTGCAACCTTTTATCGATAAAAACCCACAACCCACGACACAATACTCAATTACAACATACTGCACGCAAAAAAAAAAAACACAAAAAACGCTCATCTTGATCTGGCATAGAAGCTTACATAACCTTGTGTGAACAGCCGTAAGTCAAGGAACGGATGGCTTGGCAAGCGCGAGCCAGCTGGTTGGTAACTGTTGGGGAAGTAAGAAAGAAAATCGTGTGAATATTATTGGCCAATCCGTGGAGCTCTTTGAGAGAGCCACAATGAGTGTTTCAGTTACTGATCGGTTCCAGAACTCGCACGATGACACGTTCAGCTCGAGGTACACTTTTCCGCACAAAACATAATCCTGTCGTTTATTTCAGGTGTCATACAATATTTAATAGTGATTTGTATTTCACATGACCATGACCAATGAGTGGCGAGAATAGAGGAAACACAAGATCGACATACTTTGGCGATAAAAAACGAACAATTTCTGTGCTACGCCGTAGTTGCTGAAAATTTCGAGAAATAAATCGTGCAAACGATTTGTTTTGTCGTTTGCACGAATTTTTTTTTCAAACGACAAAAATCATTCAAGCTCTCTCATCCCATCTTCATGTCCAGGCTGGAGTTCCTCAAGGTAGCGTTCTGGGCCCTGTTCTTTTTCTGATTTTCATCAATGATCTCGCCGACTCTCTGGAAAATCCTCTTTATCTCTTTGCTGATGACTCCACCCTCTGCAGTACCATTTGTCCTCCTTCAGATCGGTAAGCAGCAGCTATTTCGCTTTCTACAGATCTGGATAAAATCACAAACTGGTCCAACACGTGGAACATGTCTTTCAATATTGACAAATCCCACACTCTCACTATGTCTCTCGAAAAGGACTGTTTGGAACCCCCCCCCCATCTAATTTCTCAACAATCCTCTGGAACAAGTCCTTACATTCAAGCTTCTGGGTCTCACTATCTGCCATGAGCTTTCGTGGGAAAGCCACATTCCAACCTGGCCTCCAAAGCCAGTCACCGACTGGGCATCCTCAATCATGTAAAGTCCTTCCTTGGTCCACCTGAGCTCCTGACCACATACAAAGCTTTTGTCCACAGCCTGATGGAGTACTGCTCTCCCCTCTGGGCTGGTGCTCCTGCCTCTCACCTTTCTCGGCTTCATGCTGTGGAAACCAAGGCATTTCGGATCATTGGTATCTCCCGCGATGAGGCTGAGACTTTGGGCCTCTCATTCTCTCACCGCAGATAGATCGGTGGTCTTTCTGTCTTCTACCATCTCCTCTCTGGTCTCGCCCCCCTGCTCTGTCTGTGATTTTCCCCCTTCCCCAAATATTTCTGGAGGGCCCTCAAGTTCCACCAGCAACCCCCTTCTTGTAAAACTACCAAAATCACGAATCACTCCTCACTTTCACTCCTTCATTCCTCTTTTTCCCCGCCTTTGGAATAAACTCCCTCACTCTCTTCAATCCCATTCTTCCCTCCAGGTCTTCAAAACAGCTGTTCACCACCACCTCTGGTCTTCCCCCATCCAAAACCTCGATCTTTTCTACCCACTTTAATCCACCCAAACCCACCTCATTCAAATTCCCTGCTTTCCTTCCTGAAAGTTCCCTGTCGTGTAAGGTCCTGAAAGTCCCTGTATTGTCCATCTTGTATACCCCGTGTTCCCCACCCCATCCCTCTCCCTTCCACAGATCTCCTAATGTCTCTGTTCCCCACTGTTTTGTCCTTTCATCTGCCACCCCTCTTGTCTTCTGCCCCCCCCCCTTGTTGTACATTACGTTTTAGCTCTCATACGAGCCTCGACAATGTATACAAAAAAAAAAGACACAGACAAACTGTACGTACTTGACATGGAAGTGAATGTGAATCCATGACGATTCAATTCTTCTGCAGTGTAATTTTCATCAGTGCCAATTTGTTAGTACTGTACTTTTCCATCATCAACTTTGTTCCAATTACTTGTCCAACCAATGGCAGTAGTGCAGGCATGGTTCTGTATCTGGTTTCTAACCAATCATTTTGCTCCACACGACTATCGGGCTCTTGGACCTCCCCCTCGGGGCACGGACGTTGAGGAAGGCTTTAACGGAAGTGTGACAATGCTTTCTTGCCTGGCAGCTCTCTATTTACACTGCCCCTCCTCTCCTTCCTGACACACTCTAACGCTTTGAGTGGTCCCTTTTGTGCAGTTGTTCTATCGATTTTCTTATTTTCCATTAGATTATAATAAAGTGTAATCTTCGTGGGGATCGCGTCGGCTTTTCATCGCTTCAATTTCCTCATCCCAAACTGGAAATACAGTCCGGTATCGTACAAATTATCTTCAAAATGGGCGCTGCAAATGACGCTTCAAGCAATTGGGCCACACCACTTTCCTCCGGTCAGCTTCACTTGAGCCGTCAACATTTTCCTTACAGATGGATATTGTGGGAAAACATGCATACTCACAACTTCTATGGTTCTATTGTTACAACCAGCAAATCTGCATCTGGATGGCATTCTCAGTACTTTTTCAGAGTTCAGAGTGTATGCATGCCGCATGTAAGCATAGGTCCCACAGCAAAAGTGTCATGGAGATGATGTGATGAGTCACGTGATATGATGTAATCACATTGCCATTCAACCAAACATGAATTTCGGATTCTGTGGACATTTGAAGTGTTTGGATGAATCTGCCGGGAGGGATCTGGTCCGAACCGCCGACCTCCGAACCGCCTCAGAGCAGACGCTTTACACTTGACATCCCCGAGTCTCGTGAAGGACATTCTACCAACAGTTTGATTTCTGCTCAACTGTCTCCAGAATTCAAAGTTGATACCGCATGACACCTTCCCTCGGTGCAATGGTGCCTTCACTCCCATCAGCCAACGGTGCTGATCTGGCGATTGCACAACGGATATTGAATGCTGATGATGTGTTACGCGCACACAGGTGAAGCAATGAAAATGTATTCCTGAGAAAAAGTTTTTCCAGGTGTCGTTCTGGGGTTCACCAAGTTATTGCAAGCAGGCTATTTTATCGCTTCACTTGGTTAGCCATGAATATGTATACACTGAACCTGTATTCCAGGCCGATCTACCATCCATCTCCTCGTACGCCTCACTCTGAGCATGAAATATTCACCTGATGTCATTGCCCATTGGTTTAGGTGATTGGCAAAACATCTTGGTTTCACGTTGAAAATAGCCGTCTATCATTTACCTTCACAAAACGTCCAATTTCTCTCTGTTTTCATTTTATTTTAACAATGACCTTCATTATACATTCTCCACACCTCTCTCACTCAATCATCCTTCCTTCCCATCTCTCTCCTTCCAAAAAAAATCTCCTTCCAAACCTCCCTGCTCTCCTTTTTGCCCTCTTTTTCAATGTACTTCACTTCAATCAATTTATATCCAAACGAGAAAAACCCAGTGGTAATGGAATAGAACCGACGAAGAAGAAACCCTTTTATTTTTGCACTGGATGAAAGAGCTCGAAACTGGAAGGTTCAATACAGTGTGTTGAGTTGTTGTGGTTGTTGTTGAACACACCTGGCGCAAAGAAAATAAAAGAGGAAAATGAATCTAACAACTTCTTGATTTGTTCAAATAATTCGATTTGGTAAACTTACCATGGACTACATGAAGGTAATTTCAGGTGCATGGAGGAATAGAAAGGAATATATATATATATATATATATATATATATATATATATATATATATATATATATATATATATATATATATATATATATATGATACCCCCCTCAGCCCCCCTCCACACCTACTCCACACTCCTTCCACTCTCGCACCAATTAACCAAACAGACCCACAAACGAAACCTTGACAGTTTGCTATTTTCATTTCTGCAATGCCCATGATGGTAATGCAACACCACAAGTGTCCTGGCTATATTCCAGCATTTTAGTGCAATTCACCGCCAGCTTACCAAGGAGGCTGCAACACATCATTGCAGATTCAGCATCAAATTCAAATGAAAGTTTGTACTAATCTTGAGGAAAATGTTAGTGGCATAGAAAAGGCCCCTTTATATGATATGTGCCATGTGCAAACTATAGAAAAGAAGGGAATTGCATGGCTTGTAAAAAATGCCAAACAATAGAAAAGAAGGGAATTGCATGACTTGTAAAAAATGCCAAACAATAGAAAAGAAGGGAATTGCATGGCTTGTAGAAAATGCCAAACAACAAGCAGGGAGGCAACGATGGTTCGCAGGCATTATTGAGGAAGCCCTACCATAAAAACCTATCTCTTCTGTCAAAATTAACCAAATCAAATCGGATTTTTTATATGTTGTACTTATAGACATTATGCACAGCTTCTAGGAAATGAAATTGCGAGAAATAAATCGAGAAAAAAGTTCAAGTGGGCATGGCTCCGCCCACAAGGGGTGTTGGACGCCCCTCATACAAAAAAACCCAACTAGACTATGATATGTAGCTTGTGTCCAAGTTTCATCAAGATCGCATCAAACGTCACAGAGCTATGATCTGGAGAGTCACAAACAGACAGACAGACGACAGACACACAGACACAATGAAAATAGTGGTCACTGCTGGCACCTGCGAACCAACTGCTGGCGCCCGCGGACCAATAGAAAATAAGGGAAATTCACAAAATCTCGTGTGCAAGCTGTATTACTCTTGTGTTCTGAGGAGGAACCAAGCAATGATCCAGAAAAGTTCATATAAAGAGGCGCCAATTTTTAAACGAATAAATCACACACATGCACAATATTTTACGTTCATTTCTAAGGTACACAAAAGAACTTGACATAATGATGGGTTTTGACCGATATATGTAGGGCGCCACCTAATATGAACTTTCTCGAGCATTACTTGGTTCCTCCAAAGAACACAAGGGTTGTTCAGCATGCACAAGAGATTTTGTGAATGTGCCATATTTTCTATCGTCTGGCATTTTCCACAAGCCATGGAATGTCCCTTCTTTTCAATAGTTTTCCACATGGCACATACCATATAAAGGGGTCTTCACTATGTCCCTGGCATTTTCCCCAAGAATCCTCTTCAAACTTCAAGTCAATTGGATGAAAATTGACAATTTTAGAAATTCGGCCGATGTTGACCTTAAAAAGAATTGGTGGTTGAATTCAGTGACCTGATATGAAAATCCTGTTCAAATTTCTAGTCAATCGAATGAAAATTGAGGATTTTAGAAAATTGGCCGCTGTTGCCCTTCGGCCGATGTTGACCTCAAAAGAGTGACTGCTATATCACATGGTCACATAACATGTGGTAAAGTTTCAATTTCCTCCGCTGAATGGTTTTCGATCTTAACAAAATGGAGACATGTACGACGTACAACATATGTACATACACTACCGATCACGTAACCCTGCTTTCCGCTTCATGAGCACAGGGTAACAAGTATGTACGATCGTAGATGACTTATTTGATACACAAATAAATTGATCTATTAATGCATATCGATAAATGATAAATAGTGCTGCTCTCGGGTGGAAACCAAGCAGAATTGCATGATGTTTCTATGCGTGGATAGTCGATTATGAGCAAACAATAGCAAAATATAAAAAAACGATGGCATTTTGGTGGAATTTGTTTCGAAAGCCATTAATTAGACGTATTATCCAATGTATATTCCAAGTTTCAGCTCGTTTCAATATATAGCCTTTGAGATATGAGTGCCAACACATTTTGGGTGGACGGACAGACAGATGGACAGACTGACAGATACTAACGTGAATTTCAAGGGTTTTCGTTAAAAAACTCAAGAATGCGGAAATGCACGTTGCTGAAATTTGGAACATATTACCTCGACCTACAAAGGATTCACATCTGAAATTTGCAGCCGATTTCATCCACTAGAAGCTGAGAAACGAATTTTCAGTCACTGTGTTGAAGTTACATTCAGAGAAACCATCCCATATAAAGGGAGGGGAACTTTGTGCCTCCCTCGATACAAGAAACATAAAAAATTTGCAACTTTAAAACACTTGCAGTTTATAGTGGTGCTTGAGAATGCAGGACATAAAAATAGATCCCTTTTATCAGAACTCGGAGTGACTGTCCGTGCAGGTGGAATGGCTCAACCCCCCTTCCCCAACCCCCACTATGTCCTCCTCTCCCCTTTTCTTAACAATGTTCCCATTCGTTAACAACAGCATTAAAATTGAATATTGATGAAAAAACGTTTCGTTCACAATGTCATGAGATTCCACCATCTCGCACTTCTTCAGTTAAAATAGCAGAAAGGGAAATGAAATGATACAAAATCATATAAGCTCATTTGTAATGGGAAAAAAATATATACAACCAGAACTCATCGGCCAAACACGTTTGCAATGACGTTTGGGTTTTCATGATCCCTGGTCAAGAACTTCAAGAGAAAATCGTCAGAAAGACAAATAAACAAACGAACATACATCATGAAAAATCACTTGTGGTATGACAACTTGGCAAAACAGCACAAAGTAGAACAGCACTCGGTAGAGCACATAGCCCTGCCTCGTGAAACAGTTCACGTTTTGTATCACACTGATGGGCTGGATCTGAACCAAAATCAAATCATCTTGTTCTTGTCACCTATTCAACTCATATATCTACCTTTTGTCATAACTCGTCCACAACTTTTTGAGATATAGTGATATATTTAGTTTTTGGTCCTATCTACCAATTTTAGAAATTAGGTCTGTGTTGCCCTTTTGACCTTAAAATTAATTGGAAGTTGAATTCAGCGACCTGACATGAAAATGCTTTTCAAATTTGAAGTACATCGGATGAAAATTGAGGATTTTAGAAAATTTGGCCCAAATTGGCCTTTTGGCCGATCTTGATCTCAAAATTAATAGGTGCTTGAGTTCAGCAACATGATATCCAAATGGTCTTCAAATTTCAAGTCAATCGGTTGAAAATTGACAATTTTAGATACAATTAAAAAATTTGGCCTATTTTATGACCTTATGGCCTATGTTGACCTTTTCACCTATGACAACAACAAACGTAATAGGTGGTTGAATTCACTGACGTGACATGTAAATACTGTTCAAATTTCAAGTCAATCGGATGAAATTTGTGGATTTTAGAAAATTTGGCTCAAATTGGCTTTTTGGCCTATGCAGACCTCTTTGGTCGACCAAATTTTACGAAATTTCAATGCGGAATCATCGCAAAGTCGGTGTCATTAATCTCTGAAAATTTCAGAACGATCGGTTAAGCGTTTTGGGCAGGAGGCGAGCGGACAGACAGACAAACAAACAAACAAACACACAAACAAACAAACAAACAAACAAACAAACAAACAAGCAAACGGAGGTGATCAACATCCTTGTCAATTTTTTTTTTTGCCAAGTAACAAGGTTTTCGTAATACTCATACACCCACTCTCGATGGCATCAGCAGGAAGGGCCATGTTATTATCCTCTCTGGGGTATATTGATTGCAGTATATCTTGGCTCGGATCCATTAGTCTGTGGGGTACGTTGGGCTTCCTCCCTTTCAGTTTCGTGTTAAACAGCTGTTGCAACTGTTTAAAATTGTAATCATACGTGTTTATGATTTATTACTTGGCAAAATTTTCTTTTGTTTTGAAAAGGTATGTTGATCGCTTCCATTTGTTTGTGTGTGTGTTTGTGTGTTTGTTTGTCTGTCCGCTCGCCTCCTGCCCAAACCTCTCAACCAATTTGAGCCAAAATTTTCTAAAATCCACAAATTTCATCCAATTGACTTGAAATTTGAACAGTAATTGCAGATTAGGCCAATTAATTCAACCACCTATTACTTTTGAGGTTATCTTCGGTCAAAAGGTCAACCAACATAGGCCATAATGTCAGCTAAAAATAGACCAAATTTTTTAATTGTTTCTAAAATTGTCAATTTTCATCCGATTGAGTTGAAATTTAAAGACCATTTGCATATCAGGTCGCTGATTTCAACCACCTATTATTTTTGAGATCAACTTAGACAAAAAGGCCAATTTGGGCCAAATTGTGCCAAATTTTCTAAAATATTCAATTCTCATCCGATTGACTTGAAATTTGAAGAGCATTTTCATGTCAGGTCGGTGACTTCAACTACCGACTACTTTTAAGGTCACAAGGTAAACACAGGCCTAATTCATAAAATAGATAGATAGGGCCAAAAACTAAAGAAATTGCTATATCTCAAAAAGTGGTGGACGAGTTATGATAAAAGGAGGTGGATGAGTTGGATCCATCCAGCCATCCATCGGGACCATACAGTGTGCAGAGCATTGGTGCTGCCAAAGTAGTCTCCTTGGCTATTGTGCACAATCCTAGACAGGTCACCACTCAAACACAGGTTACTAGAAAGGTGGCACTCATTTTGCCAACCTCAGGAGGATGACAGGCACAGTCAACTGCACCTGGTATTAATTCAACAGTGGAGGGAGATTTTAACTCAGGATCGCAGGATCCCAAGACCACCACCCTAACCATTAAGCGAACACCAGTCATGATGAGTTGGATAGGTGACAAGAACAAGCAGATTGCATTTTGGTTCGGTCCAGCTCATTAGTGGGAGACAAAACGTGAACTGTTCCACCTGGCAGAGGTATGTGCTCTATCGAGTGCCATTCTACTTTGCGCTGTTTTGCCAAGTTGTCACTCTATGAGTGATTTTTCATGATATACTTATTTCTGGTATGGTTCCAGACCCATGGGAACCAATACATGTCTCATAACCATCACTATCAGTTCCAGGCGATACACTGAAATCCCCCAAGACTAGAAGTGTATCTCGCCTGGGGCACTGATCAACCACAGACTCGATCATGACATACAATGCGTCCATCACGGTGAGATCACTCTCCTCAGTTGAAGAATAAACAGAGACCAGGGAAACGACACCCAAGGAGTGACGAATCCTTCGTCTCATAATATGTTTGTTGACCGGTGTTACCTCAATTATCATTGGAATCAGATTAATGGACACAGCTACAGCAACTCCTTGTGCATGGTGACCATCAGAGAGACCAGACCAATAGTAGGTGTAACCACCCGCCATGATCTCGCCACTATCCGGTCACCGGACCTCAGAGAGAGCTGCAATACTGGTGTTCAAAAGCTGGAGCTCAGATGATAACAGAGACAGGTGATCATCCTCTCTTAGGGATTGGACATTCCAGGTACCCACCTGAAGGGACTGCCTCAGGTTACCCCAAGGAGAGCACCATCTGGTGGACGACACTTCAGCACCACACTGACACACTACCGCAATCCAACCCGGGAAAGTTACGCCATATTTTTCCTCCTATCAAAGATTTGGAGTCCCGAAGGATTTGCCCCAATCCCGTAATCCGGATCGCTGTCGTGCAAAGGGCAGCTGCACAGGAGGTACTCCCACGGAGTGGGTTTTCAGTTCTTTCTAAGTGTTTAGTGTGTTTTGTGGAGTGAAAGGTTTTACGGTGACCGGAGTGCAAATCTTGCCACCAACCTCCTTAGAAAAAGGTGACCCAACAACAGGAGGACATCCTCAGACACAGTTGGGCACGAGATATGGATGGCCATTGGCTCACCAGGAGCTCCTACACGCTTTGACGGGTTTTGTTTTTAATCCTGCTGGGTGTCCATATCACACACCCTCCTCACCAGGAAACCTGGTGGGGGAGACAGTTTAGTCACCGACAACCCGACCATGGAACTGGTTAGTACAGGTTTACTTGTTATCTGTAGCAAGTCACAGATCTGATCTGGCCTGAACACTGATATGTTTCCCCTATTACCAATTCACTGGTACTCATTTCTCCGACCTCAGAAGGAAGACAGTTCGAGTCAACCCCACCTCGTGTTAATTCAATGGTAGACGGTGCTCGAACTCAGCACCCGAAGATCCCAAACCCTCCACCCTAACCGCAAAGCCACCACCAGAATTTAAGGTAAATGGTTCAGCCGAATGATGGGATTATAATCATTACTGTATTTAATAAATTGTTCCAGTACAGTGCTGGAAATTGATTCCGTAATTGCTGTGAACATGTAATTTTCTCTTCTCCAATCTCTCCTGTCCCAATTATGAAATCTTATTACTTCCATTAATTTGTGTTAGATGGTTCGTGGTTCGTGGTTTGTCATTGGGCTCTGAACCCCAGCGTGGTTAAAAAGCACGACTTTGGGGAAATTGTTACCATTACCTCACAGGACGCTTTCCCAAACCACTGCCGGATCATCCAATCCAAGGCTCGGGCTCCCATCCTGTTAAAAGGTCAGGTCAGGTCAGGTATGGGAGCATCTGCCAGAACAGCGCGTCGCTGCGTCCACTTTCCGCCGGTACTCCAGGGGCCTCCGTCTGGCCATCCCCCTGGCAGATGCCAGGCCCATCCCCATCTCCCTGAGATGATGGTCAACCTGCTGCAACCACGAAGCACGTGGTCGGCCCACTGGCCTCCTCCACTCATGAGACTCCCTCACTGAGAGAATCTGGTGAGCAGGATCAGCGTCAGGAAAACGAGCCACATGTCCATACAGCCGCAACTGATGCTCACGGACTATGCAGGTAACAAATCTCATCTGAGTCTCTCTCAGCAACCGCTCGTTGGACACAAAATCCGACCAGTGATAGCCAAGGATTCTCCGAAGAGACCTGGTACCAAAGGAATTAAGTCTCTGTCTCAGCTCCTTGGTCAGAGTCCAAGTCTCGCATCCATAGAGCAAGACTGGAAGTACCAAGGACCTGAAGACTTGGACTTTCGTCCTCCCGCACAGGTACCGGCAGCGCCACACCCCATGATCCAGTGAATCCATGACTCCCCAGGCCTGACCTAGATGTCTATTGACCTCTGACTCACAGCCAGCAGAGACATGAATATCACTGCCAAGGTAAGTGAATCTCTCCACGACCTCAACATCCTCACCACAAACAGACACAGACAGGACTGCAGCATCCAAGATGTCACCGATATGGATGGCCTTTATTAAATGGACCATTCAGATAAAGCGTCAGAACCTCGTACTATTAGGTAAATCCTCAAATCTTTCCTTAAGTATTTCATCAAGTTTCCCCTGAAGGACATCCTTAATTTGAGGATCGCTGCATATTCAAATATTCAGTTTTTCCTTAAAACTATTCTTAAAATCAAGGGAGCACACCACATCCTTAAACACCACCCTTTGAGTTTCCAAATGGCGCTCATCGTGGAAATTGGGCATGAAGAGGTTTTCAGAGACCTCCTCAACCCACTTGACATGTGATATTCCCCTGATCTAACACACGTACCAAGGAATAACTAGAATTATACGAAGGATCTTTGATCCCCCAGCAGTCATTGCCACAAGAATACGTTTAAAATAATATATTTATAAACTCCATCAAACTGACAATCTCCTGGTGTTTAACATGTGAAATCTGGGCCGATGTAAAGGTGTGTCCTGGTGTAGGTACTGTAGTTGCAGCTGAACACGTTAGTCCGTGCTGCTCATGTCGTGGTATTTTCATGAGGTGAACATTTTTTACTTCGTGCTCATGTTATGTGTTCATGTTAAATATATCACCCCCCCCTCTCCCAGTCAAAATATTTTGTAATAGTGATGATGGAATTCTTGAAATTTTAACGTCTAACATTTAAGTGCTAATGAGTTTTGAATCTGTACATGTCGACCTTAAATAGTTCCAAGATTATTGTTTCATTGCTTTGTTTTTCAGTGTGAGAAATGTGTTAATTAGTTATCTGTGTATTTAGGTTATTTCTCCGAAATGTGCTCAGAGAGAGGGTCCCGGTGGCCGGCCGTACGTTCGTATGTTTGTACGTATGTTAACATTCGACTGAACCACCATCTTCTCCACAACTACCTTAGCGATACGGACAAAATTTTGTGCAATGCATCAGGACGGCAAGGTCTCATGGGGTTATGCTCCCATCCAGATCCTCCCATTTAACAGTGTAAAAGGGGGTTTCACCCCAAATATTCGTGCTTCATTTAAAAATCTTCTTCTCAGAAACTGACAACCAGATCCACACCAAACTGGCCATGTGGCATCGTGACCATGCCCTAACCTTAAGTTGTGCTCACCACGGCCGTATCTCCCCTGGAAAGGGGGCCACGGCCTCCCACCACTAATTCCTCATATTCACTGAAACATATTGTTGTGGGCCGGGGGTCGGTGGTGAGAACGAACACTCGGTGGGGAAAGCTTGCGTCGTCTCCCATCAACTCCCCGGAATTGTAGGCTGTCGCTCAAATAACTCCACGAGCCAGCGGATCGTTTAACCGACCGTGGACGCCAATATCTCAACCGCTTAGCACAGGGTCTATTTGCCTATAACCAATTTACCTACTTAACTACGCTATTTCAACTACCGGGGAAACCACGCCCTCGGCACGTCTTGCTCGAACCGGGTCACTCTACCGACTGCGGTAGAGTTCCAATGACCGACTACCAACTCCGGTTCGGGTGCAGCCGAGCGGAAACTGCCAAAGCCGTGCCGGCTGGAATGAACGGATTATCAGGGATAAAAGCCCGCCTAAATTCAGATCTGAACCATGCTGGACTAATTCAAGAAGGGACAGAAACGGACTGGGAACATTTCTACAAATGTTTATTTTCAATAAAAAGACAAAGGCAAGACTTAACGCGAATATGCAGGAAGGAATATTTACAAAGAGCAAAAACAATTATTCAGATCTACTTACAAGACGGGCCCACATGCAGACACACACACACACACACACACACACACACACACACACACACACACACACACACACACACACACACACACACACACACACACACACACAAAATGAAAAGAAACCCAGAGTCTTTATTGGACCCTCGCAGCCGTGGAGAGAGACGAGCTGGGGGCCAGAGTTCGGTGGTGAACCTGACCGTCGGAGGAAGGTCGTGCTCCGCGATGCGGCACCTGACAAAGGTCGTTGGTCCGATCCCCAGTCACACATAGGGACTCGTGGTTCCTGGCGGAGCTCGGGTGGTGAACAATCGGGGTCCACGGAAGGAGGTCATGGTCGCTGTCCTCCCTTACGACTCCTCGTAGCAGCCACCATGAAACAAAACTGACTGCTTTCAGCCACCGTGAAAGAAAACTCGACCTGTTACAGCCACCGTGAAAGCAAACTCGACCGGACCCTTCTTTTACAGAGAGTCTCGGAGATCTATTGGCCTCTGTCCACGGGGAGGGGTCCTTGGCGAAAACGCACCTCGCTGTACGCCTCTGATTGGACAGGGTCCTCCGGCCCACCTTTCCGGGGCAGGGCTTCAGCCCCTGCCAGGAGACCCCAGTTACTCCACGTGGCTTTGCTCTCGACGAGTAACAGTGTCAGCGCCGCGAAGGTCATCGTACAAGAGTTACAACGTTCGTGGGAGCCGAGAACTGGAACCGCGAGACCCCTCTCGGCAAGTCAAGGTACGAGCAGCCAGCGGGTGGTGATGAAGTGTGATGGGCCGAAGGGGTCATGCAGATGGGATGGTTTATTAGATGTAATAACCCAACTAAAAGAAATCGCAACGCACGCCTTTGATTCTCCCACAAGACAAAAGGAAGGGGATCTGATTACAAACATACTTAACGACATAACTGACTTTTGGGTCATCTGTATGTTGAATGCAAATGGTTTCCAGATCCGTAACAATATTATCCTCACAAACTCCATAACTGATGTGGACAAAACTTGGTACAATACATTATAACAGTAAGGCCTCATGGGGTTGTGCTCCCCATCTGGATCCACCCCCCTATAAGAGGCTGAAAAGGGGGGTTTCACCTCAAATTCAGGAAATTTATTTTAAAATCTTCTCAGAAACTGACGGCCAGATGCAGACCAAATTCTTCATGAAACATGAGGACCATGTCATTTACTAAAGTTGTGCTCCCCATGACCATACCACTTCAGGAAGGGGGGCCATGGCCGCTTTCCCCTCAACCCTCATTTTCACCCTGCCTGTTGGGGAAATAACTGTCAATCACTCTTCACCATCTGGCAGTCCGACGGACGAGTCTGGGTTTGGCGGATGCCAGGAGAGCACAACCTGCCTGAATGCATCGTGCCAACTGTAAAGTTTGGTGGAGGAGGAATAATGATCTTGTGCTGTGTGGAGGAGGAATAATGATCTTGTGCTGTGTGGAGGAGGAATAATGATCTGGAGCTGTGTGGAGGAGGAATAATGATCTCGGGTTGTTTTTCATGGGTCGTGCTTGGCCCCTTAGTTCCAGTGAAGGGAAATCTTAACGCTGCAGCATACAATGATATTCTAGATGATTCTGTGCTTCCAACTTTGTGTTAACATTTTGGGGAGGCTCTTTCCTGTTTCAGCATGACAATGCCCCCGTGCACAAAGCGAGGTCCATCCAGAAATGGTTTGACGAGATCGGTGTGGAAGAACTTGACTGGCCTGCGTGGAGCCCTGACCTCAACCCCATCGAACACCTTTGGGATGAATTGGAATGCCGACTGCAAGCCAGACATAATTGCCAAACATCAGTGCCCAACTTCACTAATGCTCTTGTGGCTGAAGGGAAGCAAATTCCAGAAGCAATGTTCCAATATCTCATGGAAAGTCTTCCCAGAAGAGTGGAGGCTGTTATAGCAGCAAAGGGGGGACCAACTCCATATTGATGCCCAGGATTTTGAAATGAGATGTTGGACGAGCAGGTGTCCACGTACTTTTGGCCATGTGGTGTATATTATTTATTTATTACCTCTGCCACGGAAGATGGAAGGAGGTTGTGTTTTCACCTTTGTCCGTCTGTTTGTGTGCAGGATATTTCAAAAAGTTTTGTGCGGATTCAGATGATATTTGGTGGACAGGTTCGGTGTGTGACAAGGACGAACTGATTAGATTTTGGTGAAGATCTGGATCCGGATCAGGCTACTCGAATTTTTAAAGTGATTCTTCACCATTGAGAGATCAGGCCAAAAACGATCGATAGCACGATATCTCAAAAGGTTGTGGACGGATTCGGACAAAACTTGGTGGACACGTTGGGTGTGTGAAAAGGGTAAATTGATTCAATTTTGGTGAAGATACAAATCCAGATCTGGAAATGAGAATTATTTAATTTTAAAAGTGATTCTTCACCATTGATAGGGCCAAAAACGATATAGTACTGGTAGTGGGGCAACTTAGCATAACAATTGTTCATTTTGTGAGGAAAGCACCAAATTTGGCACACTCGTAGCCTAACATATTATGAACAGATTTGGATATTGGGCCATCTCAAATTCAGCCGCTGATGGCTGTGGCAGCCATTTTCCACTGCCATCAAAAATTTTGAGATGGCCCAATATCCAAATCTGTTCATAATATATTAGGCTACGAGTGTGCCAAATTTGGTGCGTTCCTCAAAAAATGCACAATTGTTATGCTAAGTTGCCCCACTATACTGCGAGCTTGCATGTTTGTGTTCCGATTCATGTTCCACAATGTTCAAAATATAGAATTAAATTTAAGTTAAATAGTTCCTCAATCATAAAAATAGACTGACAGACAGACAGAGTGAACCAATTGCTTAACCCCACTTTGTGCTACACGCGGAGGGTCATAAAAACACTTAAGAATACCAAAGCACAAACCACAGTTAAACTTTTGTGCGATCAAGCCAATTACAGGACAAGCAAAGTGCAATCTTTACTGCTGCTTCGAGCTACTAAAGTTGGACTTTCCCTGTGGCAGTTAAGTACCTTATAAAAACCTTTAAAAAGCCTCTAGGCCAAACGTTGAGAGAATGTAAAATTTCTCGCAAATTAATGTGCTCATGTCATCCAACAGACAAGATGAAAGGAGAAAACAACAACCAACTGAGCAACCAGATGAAGTGAGCATCACAGCATTTATTTGTGTGCAGAAAAAAGTGATCCAACTAATCCGTTACATGATTCAAATGGGTTACTGCAATTAACCAAGGAACAAGGTAATTATTATTCTGTAAAGAATTGCTTATCAAATGTAATGAGCTGTAGCCTATTGGCTTGACATCCTTGAGGTTTCGATTCAAATTTAGCTGAAGGCAGCAGTACGAAGGATTGCAAATCTACTGGTCCCAGGAAAACGCCATGCTGTTGAATTGGTGGTGAGAACCCATCTAGCTTTCGAATGACCTTCAGGGGCAGATACAAATATGTATGGTTTGGTCCAAAATGTGATGCCAGGCCACACTTTGTGGTTAACTCCTTGAATGCATGAGAAATCCCACACATGCACTCTCTTTCTCACTCTCCGTGAAAGGACCATACCACAACCATTCCACATACTTTCTCAAAACCCTCTCAAAGAGATTCAGTCACTCAAAATATTTGGTCTCACTCTCAGCCATGATCTCTCTTGGGCAAGCTACATTTCAAAATTGGCCTCAAAAGCCAGACTCCGACTGGGCATCCTCCGTCATATGGCTTGGTGTTGGCTTAATGGTTAATGTGGTGGGCTTGCGATCCTAGGATCCTGAGTTCAAATCCCACTCGGCTGTAGATAATACCCAGTGGGGTTGACTCTGCCTGTCATCCTTCCGAGGTCGGCAAAATGAGTACCAGCTTGCTCGGATCCTGTCGGAGTGGCGACCCATCCAGGTTTGTGCCAAATAGCAAAGGAGACTGCTTCGGCAGCACCAACGCTCTGCACAGAGTATGGTCCCAATGGATGGATGGATCCTCCATCGTACAAAATTCTTCCTTGGCACACCTAAATTCCTATCCCCCGACAAGGCCTTCATCCACTCTTGATGGAGTACTGCTTTCCCATCTGGGATGACTCCTCTGCCTCACATATTGCGCAGCTTGATGCCATTGAAACAAAGGCCTTCAATATCATTGGAATATCTTGCAATGAAGCCAAATCGATTGGCTTATCACTTCACCATCACTGACAGGTCGGGGGTCTCTCTTTCTTCTTCCGCATCATTTCTGGACATGCACCCTCTGCCCTCTCCGTCCTTTGTCCTCCACCCCCCCCCCCAAGTATCTGCAGTACACACGCGGTCCACCAGCAACTCCTTCCTCATGAAACTACCTAAACCATAACCACTACTCACGTCCACTCATTTATTCTACGTTTTTCCCACCTGTAGAACCACCTTTCATACTCTCTGCAATCTTATTCTTCCCTTCAGATCTTCAAGACAGCTGTTCACCACCTTCTCAAGTGTTCCCCCATCCAAAATCATGATTTTTTTTCAACACCCGTTAAACCACCCCCACACCACTCCTCCCAAAATTTCCCTTATGTATCCATATCATCCACCCTTTGCATTCTCCCACACCCATCATCGTTACCTGCATTCCTTGTTTGTCCGTCTCGGATGTGGAAGAAAAATAATTATATTCATGTATTCTCAATTAAATTCACTTGTTCAATTGTTGCTGGTACTTTATAAATTTAATTTTTGTACTATTGTCAAATTGGCTGTCAGTCATGTTTTCCTTTTCCCGAGAGTCTTTTGACCTACATATTGATAAAAGGAACGTCTTACTATGAAACAGGGTGACCTGGTTGTTACACTGCAAACTTTTGCCATGATTGTGTCATTCTCTCCCTCCCACCCAAAGTGGACCCAAATTGCAGTTTTAAGTTCTTTTGCCTAATGCTTATCAGCTCATCCCTTGGTTGAATTGCCAAATGTCTCACCCTCCCATTTTTGGATGTCAAATTGTGTATAAGAGGGATTGCTTTGGGCTTCTGTTTCAGTGAAGTCCATTCGAATGTTTCTTTAGATCATTGAATGTTCTTCCTCCATATATACAAAATTAAAGATTCTCCTTTGGTCTGCCTGATTATACTTGTGGAAATTGAATTATTTTCCACCACAGAGTCTACTTTCTCCTTCTGCCCTGCTGTTGGTGTTTTCCCTTTTCTCCTGCTGTTCCCTTTGTTGTGTTGTGTTCTGATTTGTTCTGCGTCATCGCTCTTCCATGAGCCTCGAGCAAGTATTAAAAAAAATGCCTTCAATGCAACTTGGTTTGGGCATGAAAGTGCTGGCAATTCTCCTAAGGGGGTCATTTATTTTTATGTATACATTGAAGAGGAAGGAGTGGGTCAGGGTTGGTGGGGGAGGGGGGGTTGCTAAATTGAAGAATAAAGTAAAAGAAAGTGAATGGAGGATGTCAAGAAAGGGAAGAGGTGGAAATGAAGTTTTGGAGGAGAACCAAATAAGGGGAGGGTTGGCAAAGGACATGTCTGTAGTTTACAGAAGGGTGGGGGTGGAGGAGGAAGAGGAGGAGGAGGAGGAGGAGGAGGAGGAGGAAGAAGAGAAGGGGGAGGAGGAGGGGGGGTGGGGTTCCACCATTTTGCATACACAACAAAGTCCATAACAGGATATGGTAAAAGTAATATCCATCGCTATAATCCACAACAGCACAATAGTCTCTTGGTGACATTCAATATCTTGATTTGTGGCAAACAGCCTTAAAGTACGAGAATAAATTATGAATTCTGAGCAAGTCCCATTAAAAAAATAGATATCAAGTGATTGTCTTCAATCTCCCTTATATGAAGGGAATATACTTTTAACAATCAATAACAATTTAATGCAATTACAATGCTAAAGCAGGTCGTCGGGTCGTTAAAAGTCCATTCATTTGAAACATTGTGTGCTTTTAAAATAATGAAATAAAAGAAAAGCACAACTGTAAAACAATCTAAAAGTGTTAACTTTCATTTGTTGAAGGTTAATCAATTTTCCTTATTGTTAAACCAATATGGAGTTTATTCTCTGCCAAAGGAAAGTGCTCATAAGCATTTATCTCTCATTTAGTTTTCCATTACAGCACAAGTCTAATCGGATGCAATGTGTATTCCGACGATAATTAAAACAGTCATCGAGCTACACATATTTTGAGATGAATACGTGCCATTTTGATACATCATTTACATACTGCATTACATTTTAAATTCAAAATGAATTTTCTCACTGATTTCTGTGTCCAATTTCAAACCATGACCATGTTATACTGGTTTGACAAATAATTTTCACAAGGAGTAGGACAAGGTACCACATTTCCTCCAACAAATACCTCCCTTTCCACCCTCATCGAACCAGCTAATTTATCGATTTACTTCATTCAAAAGATAATTTATCAATTTACTTGGCTGGAAGGCTAATCATTGATTTACGTGGTTGAAAAGCTAATTATCAATTCACATGATTGGAAAGATAAACATCAATTTACTTGCTTGAAAAGCTAATTATCCATTTACTTGATTGGGAAGCTAATTATCAATTTACTTGGTTGGAAAGCTAATTATCGATATACTTGGTTAGAAAGCTAATTATCAATCTACTTGGTTTTAAAGCTAATAATTGATTTACTTTGTTAGAAAGCTATTTTTCATGTTACCTGGTTGGAAAGCCAAATTATCGATAGACTTGTTTGTAAAGATAATTATCCCTTTATTTGATTGGAAAGCTAATTTTCGATTTACTTGGTTGGAAAGCCAAAATATCGATTTACTTGGTTGGAAAGCTAATTATCGAGTTACTTGGTTGGAGAGGTAATTTTCGATTTACTTGGTGGGAAAGCTAAACGAAATTAACTATATCCTTGGTTGGAAAGCTCATTATCAAATTACTTCGTTGTAAAGCTCATTATCGAATTACTTGTTTGGAAAGCTAATTATCGATTTACCTGGTTGTAAAGCTAATTGTCAAATTACTTGGTTGTAAAGCTAGTTATCTATTTACTAGATTGGAAAGCTAATTATCAATATACTTGGTTGGAAAGCTAATTATTGATTGACTTGGTTGGAAAGCTAATTATCAATTTACTTGGTTGGAAGGCTAATTATCAATATACTTGGTTTGACAGCTAATTATCAATATACTTGGGTGGAATGCTGGTTATTGATTGACTTGGTTGGAAAGCTAATTATTATCAATATACTTGGCTGGAATGCTGGTTATTGATTGACTTGGTTGGAAAGCTAATTATCAATTTACTTGGTTGGAAAGATAATTATCAATTCTCATGATTGGAAAGCTAATTATCAATTTACTTGGTCAGAAAGCTAATTATCAATATACTTGGTTGGACAGCTAATTATCAATATACTTGGTTGGACAGCTAATTATCAATATACTTGGTTGGACTGCTAATTATCAATGTACTTGGCTGAAATGCTGGTTATTGATTGACTTGGTTGGAAAGCTAAATTATCGATTTACTTGGTTGTCAAGCTAATTATCAAGTTACTTGTTTGGAGAGGTAATTTTCGATTTACTTAGTGGGAATGCTAAATTAACAATTTCCTTGGTTGGAAAGCTAATTATCAATATATTTGGTTGGACAGCTAATTAATTATCAATATACTTGGCTGGAATGTTAATTATCGAGTTACTTGGTTGGAAAGGTAATTTTCGATTTACTTGGTGGGAAAGCTAAATGAACAATTTCCTTGGTTGGAAAGCTCATTATCAAATTACTTGGTTGTAAAGTTCATTATCAAATTACTTGGTTGGAAAGCTAATTATCGATTTACCTGGTTGTAAAGCTAATTGTCAAATTACTTGGTTGTAAAGCTAATTATCCATTTACTTGGTTGGAAAGCAAATTATCAAGAAACTTGGTGGACAGCAAATTATCAATGTACTTGACTGGAATGCTAGTTATTGATTGACTTGGACAGCTAATTATCAATTTACTTGGTTGGAAAGATAATTATCAATTCACATGATTGGAAAGCTAATTATCAATTTATTTGGCGAGAATGCTAGTTATTGATTGACTTGGTTGTAAAGCTCATTATCAATTTACTTGTTTGGAAAGCTAATTGTTAATTTACTTGGTTGGAAAGCTAATTATCGATTTACTGGGGTGGAAAGCCCAAATTATCCATTTACTAGGTTGGAAAGGTAATTACCGATTTACTTGGGACAAAAAATTGTGTCTGTTTAATCACAAAGACACCTGTTTTATAAGTGTCTTTCGGGTATTGAAAAAGAAGAAGCAGGTTTAGGAGTTTAACACAGCGGTTTCAATAGTAACATTTTTATTACTCTGACAGAAGAACCCTTTAGAATACTGTGTGCCAGAAACTGAAGGAGAACACAAAATGAAATTCAGTAATACTTCTCGAAGCAATAGAAAAATACATTTAAGTATGTGGGAGGAGCACACAAACAACGACAGCTACCATGACAGCTACCACGACAACAGCAACAGCAACAATTACTTTAAAAATGTGCTTTTTTGTGCATTTCCCCTTATTTTACATTTTCATTGAGACTCATAAATAGACATGCATTATGTTTTTGAAATGAAACATGCCCTATTGATTAAACCAATGAGTGCAGCATTGGTAGGCACAACTCGACCGACATAGAACAAAGCAAGGCAGTGACGCGTGAGATGCTCTCCACTCGTTGAGCTGAGCTGAGTTGTGTTCCCCGTCCTTTGAAAGTGCTGTTCGCATTTATAATGAAGGGAAAGTCTATTGAAAGTGCCGTGACTGATGAGGCACTGTATGATAGTGATGACTCCATTGATTTAATGTAATGTGGTATGCGTAAGTATGAGAATACAATAACTGACTTCATTGTGTGAGGAAAAATGGAAGTTCCCTAAAGATGCAAAAATGATAAGCCACAAAACATACATGATGTTTCCTCCAATAAGCGCCTCTCCTAAAAGTCCCATGAATTGTAAAGAAGCTTTGGCAATTAATGACTAATTCTGTAAGAAATTAAAAAGACATCTTTGAGGTTAAAAAGCCTGGATGTATAAAATGTCTTTGAGTTATCATTTTCCTTCCTCTTTATGATTAATTCAAGCCTTACCATAAACAATGGGTTCAGCCACATACAGTTTAACCTCACAACTAATTTAAAAAGAAAAAGCAGATATTGTTTTGTTGCAAGAGATTCCCACTATTGCAAGTAGCATGACAGATTGGCAGCTGAGAGTTAGGCCTACTTGCTTTTACATGAGCACTGCATCTGCAAGAGCTGGTGTTGCCTTTTGTATTCCTGTACACTTTCTTATCTCTTCACCTGTTTGAAAAGGAACTATACCTGGATTTTAGCCCCTGTTGAGTTTTTATAAAATAACCAGCATATTTGATATGCCAATGCCTATGTACCAAGCGATAGTACGGATATATCTAGATTTTTAAACAAGTCCTTTTTATTTTCTTAACTATCTTACTCCCGACACATTGGTGGTTTTAGGTGGTGATTTTAATTGCTCCTTATGTCCAATTTTAGACCCGAAGAGGCCTGAGTCCCACCCAGAGAGTGAAAAACCTTAATATACACTTTTATCAAGTTGTGATCTTGGTGATATTTGGAGGTTGCGGCATATTGATTTTCACCAATATTTGTGGTGTTGATGTTTATTAAATATTTTATCACTTTAAAGGCTTGATAAGTTTTGCATCAATCTCTTTTTAATAAACCTTGTAATGTTTATTGGAATTGCTCCATCTGTTATTTTTTTCTGATCACTCCCGAATTAAGCTGTGCCTTTCCTGTCCTGATCTCCCAATATGAGCTACCTTCTCTTTCACTGCTTCTCTTTTAAACGATTCCTTTTTAAAGTTATCTTTTAAAGAATTTTAGAATTACAGAATGGCACAACTGACTGATTGTAGTTTTTGTTAACAATAAACAAATAAATGTATCTTATGCTAGATGGGCTAGGGAACCAGTTTTAAAAAGTAGATTGTTAATTTGCAAAGCAATACCGTTATATTAAGTTTGACAAAAGAAGATGCTTAAGGAGCCCGAGCACAACTGTGAGTCAAAGGTTTAGTTGTGTCATAAATTTGCTGGAAGGAATTCTTTACTTTTGGGAAAGTTGCTAAACTTACGCTCTGCAGATGGTTTTATGACAGAGGATAAAGCTAAAATGAAGTTTTTGTCAGGGATTCCTTTAAGAATATCTTCTCTGCCAAAAAAGAACGATATGCACCTGCAATCGATGATTTTTATGCAAAAAAACAGCTCATTTGAGATGAATTACAACACCACTCTTTATATCTGGCCTTGAAACTTGATGAACTTAAAATATCTCTGAATAGTCTTAACACTCATAAAATGTTTTGTATTGATGGTTTGGTTGTGGAATTTCTTGAAGCATTCTGTGATTTGTTTGGATATATTTTTAACATATAGTGTACGTACAGGTGGATTACATTGAAGTTTTTGTTGTGCTCGTGTGTGCCCCATTCCTCAAAAAAAAAAAGGAGACGCAGTCATTGCAGAACTGGTGGTATAGTTCTTTACTCTGTATAAACTACAAATTTTTTTTAATCAAAAGACCTTGCTTAACAACATTAAGTCTTTATTGTTGTCATACATTCTGACCAGTCCTTTTGTATATTAAATCCTTTCATGACAATATTTATTTTTTAATCTTGACTTGTGCAATGTGTGTGATTTTCATAAGTAAAGTACTCCTCTGTGTTTACGTGATCAAGATAAAGCATTTGATACTTCGTCATGATTTTTTTTTTTGATGGCGTTTTGATTTTGGAGTAACTTTTATCTCATGTTTTGTTGTTGTACATTGTATTATCAACGTTAACATTGGGTTATGTGCACCATTGCTAGTTGAGAGGAGACTTCAACATGGTTGCTCTTTATGAGGTAACCCTTACTCCCTCTGTATTGAGCCTCTCCGACATCATCTTCGTGATAAATTACCAGGGTTTCATGTGTCATCATCTAATAGGCGAGTCATTACTTAAGCCTATTGTGATGACGTTTGTGTGGTTGTGAGTGATGGCAATGATACCACCATGTTGTTTAAAATAAAACTCTTTGGTTTGCACAATCCAGGTTAATTTGCACAAATCTAAAGCTGCATTGATTGGTTGTACCCATTTCTTCAGTTGACCTGCTTTTCCCAGAGGGTTACAATGGGAGAAAGAAGGCTCTCACTACCACAGCATGTACCATGGTATTGCAACCTTTATGAGCAAAAATTGGGAGAACTTAGTGAATAAGATTGACCATAGGCAACGTAACTGGGAGGAATACTATCCAGACTCTCAGGGTTCATGCATTTGTTTTGACCTCTGCCACCGAAGGTGAAGGAGGTTATGTTTTCACCTTTTTTTTTTGTATACACTGTTGAGGCTTTATGAGAGCTAACACACACAATGTACAACAAGGGGAGCAGGAGACAAGAGGGGTCGGGGGAGGAAAAAAATAGTGTGGAACAGACAAATGAGGAGATCTGTGGAAGGGAGAGGGATGAGGCGGGGTACACAGGGTAAACAAGATGGACACTACAGGAACTTTCAGGTCCTTACACGACAGGGACTTTCAGGAAGGAAGGCAGGGAATTTGAAGGAGGTGGATTTGGGGTGGATTCATGGGGTTGAAAATATCGTGATTTTGGATGGGGGAAAGATAAGAGATGGTGGTGAACAGCTGTTTTGAAGACCTGAAGGGAAGAGTGGGATTGAAGAGAGTGTGGGAGTTTGTTCCAAAGGCGGGAAAACAGAGGAATGAAGGGGTGAAGGTGAGCAGTGATTCTTGATTTTGGTAGATTCACCAGAAGGGTGGACTTTGAGTGGACCTTGAGCACCCTGTGGAAATATGGAGGGGACATATCTCAGACAGAGCGGGGGGGGGGGCGAGGCCAGAGAGGACATGGTAGAAGACTGACACACCACTGACTTGCTTGCGGTGAGAGAGTGAGAGTTCCAAAGACTCAGCCTCACCGTGGGAGATACCAATTGTCCTAAATGCCCCGGTATCCAGAGCGTGAAGCTTAGAAAGGTGAGAGGATGGAGTACCAGCCCAAAAGGCCTCGTAGTACTCCATCATGCTGTGGATGAAAGCTTTGTATATGGTCAGGAGCTCAGGTGTGCCAAGGAAGTATTTTGCACGACAAAGGATGCCCAATCAGTGAATGGCTTTGGAGGCCAGCTTGGAAATATGGCTTTCCCAGGAAAGATCATAGCAGATAGTGAGACCCAAAAGCTTAACTGAAAGGACTTCTTCGAGGATTGTTGATAAAATAGATTGCAAGGGGGGGGAGTCCAGATGGTTCTTTCGGAGAGACAAAGTGAGTGTGTGAGATTTTTCGGGGTTGAAGGACATGTTCCACGTGGTGGATCAGCTTGTGATTTTATTCAGATCTGCAGAGAGTGAATAGGCTGCTGCTTGCCAGTCTGAGGGACCACAGGTGGTAAAGTGGAGGGTGTAGCCATCAGCAAGTAAATAAAGAGGTTTTTTCCAGAGAGTTAGAGATCATTGATGAAAACTACAAAAAGAATAGGGCCCACAACACTGTCTTGATTAACTAAAGCCTGGACAGGAAGAGGGGATGAGAGACTGTCTGTCTGTTGGGATTTGCTAGATATCCGTTATTGTCGGGTTTTCCGTGTGTGTGTGTGTGTGTGTGTGTGTGTGTGTGTGTGTGTGTGTGTGTGTGTGTGTGTGTGTGTGTGTGTGTGTGTGTCTGCAACACGAGGCTCCACAGCACAAACCAGCAAACCGATTTCGATGAAACTTGGCGAGGGGTGCCACATGTGCTGGGAGTGTGCGCGTTTGAGTTTCCTTGCTAAGCAACCACCCGTTGCTATGCAGCGGCCGAAAAACCGCGTTTTAAGAACGCAAACGGAAACTGATTTAGCGCGGCTTCTATGATAGGTAGAGCGACCGGACCAACTCCTGCCTATTCCTTGCATCCCCATCTAGTTATCGCGACAGCATAATGTTCCTCTATCTCTCATAGTTTCCGAATGGCAGCCCTCCGAATGCGGAAAGGTGGTGAACCAGAGAATATGTGAAGTGATTCGCTAGTTATCCGTTATAAATTAATATCATCAAGGCGAAACGGTTAGACGTAAATGAAAGCGTCTTGGCATGGTGATAGAACATGTTTGGTAGAACATTTTTTGTCATTTACACTTTCCTCCATTTCCACTCTGAGGAGTGCCAGTTGGCAAAATACGCAATATGAAAAATCTTGCCAGGCAGAGGAACAATTGTATGTCAACCACTACATCTTGGCAATGAATCTTCGTCAGTGGATCGGTCAGAATGAAAAGCATCGTATCCAGCGCTTCGATCCTAGCGGATCCCTCGTCGCTTACTGGCTTGTCTGTTTGTTTGTCTGTCAGTGTGCAGGATATCTGAAAAAGTTGTGGACTGATCTTGATGAAATTTTGTGGACAGGTTGGGTTTGTGAAAAGGACAAACTGATTAGATTTTGGTGAAGATCCAGATCCAGATCAAGATCTGATAAATTTTTTAAGGGATTCCTCACCATTGAGAGATTGGGCCAAAAATGATATAGTATTGTATAGCATGATATTTCAAAAATATATTGCATCTGATATGTTCTCATGGATCAGACATTACGTGGTGGAGGTATGTGTTCTACCGGGTGCCCTTTTAGTTAATACTGTGGTGGCGTCATTGTGGTACACAAAATAGTGACTGCACACTCCTGAGGCACTATCGACAGCAATCCAGCAGCAGCTTCTTGACTTCTGGACATCGTTTTCTTTATCACGAGGAGCTTTCATGGCAGCTCACTGCCAGTTATTTACTAAAGAAAGCTGGCATGTTTAATTTCAGTAAATACATTTTCTAATAGCCCTACAACATGTATATACTTCCCCACTTCTGCTTTTCAAACAAGAATTGTTGGAAACATGGCAGCCTCTTGCTGTGCATCAGAACATGGCACATTACAATGTCAACTACTTCCTTCGTGAGTCCATCTTCCGTAATTTGGAATTCTCTTCCCCAATGTTTCTTGATCACATGCTTAGTAGAAATTTTTTTTTTGTTTCAATGTACTGTACGTGTAATATAGGACTTCCGGGACAATAATGCAGGGAGATGGCACTCAGAGGTCCATATTGCCACAACTGTTGGCATGGTATCCATAAAGACTGTTTCTCAGCTTCTCCAGGAAGTTCTCTGTGTCTATAGAAGCCAAGAGATCCATTTTGGGTTCAAGAGACTGACCATCCAATCCAATATGCCCTACCCATTTCCCTCAGCTACAGATTAATTTGGCCTGTCAAATCAAAATTATGGTTTTGTCTTCTTCTCCACTTTCTTGTCTGTACATGCATCCGTCTGTGCATGTGAGTTCCATCCATTCCTTGGGCAGTTCGGCTGAGTCTACCCACAATTTCTAGACTACGGTCACCATATTTTTATACTCTGCATTCGTCTGATGTTTCATCAGCCTCTATTGTAAGGCTTGTGCATTCTGACCCTTTCTTGGCTTTATCTTAACTTTAATTCGATATCTAATTTAAGTTTTTAGCTCACCTGGAACTTAGTTCCAGGAACCTTATGGTATGACGCATCGTCCATCTGTCTGTCCGTCCATCCACAAATACTTGCAACTTCTCTGAAACTACACATACGATCGCGATGAAACTTTACTCCGACCTTCATCATCGTGTATGTCTCAAAATTTGTTCATGGTATTAAAAATAGGAAAACTGGCCCGAAGGTCTACAGGGGTTGCCCCCCAAAATAAGTATTTGCTTTCTTCTCAGTTACTACATATGAAATTCCGATGAAACTTGGTGACAACTTTCAGCACCCATGATGTACCAAAGTTTGTTCATGACATTAAAAAATTGGGGTCTGAAGGGGTCTATGGGGGTGGGGGTGGGGGTTGCTCCCCAAAATACATGTTTGCTACAACATTGGTTCACTGGTACATTTTGCTGATTCCATCGCACGTTGACATCATCAGTGTCATTATTCTACCAGATAAGTGCCCTGGTGTATTGCCACTATTTTTCATCATCACTAAGATGGTTTAAGACTAGGTTGCAAAAGATGAGAAGAAAATCAGACGAATATTGATGTTTTAAAGGTAAAACACATTTTAATAACTGTTTCTGGTCAGACACGATACAGGGAGTGGGATGAGGGAGGGGAGAGTTAGGGAGAGAGCAGGAAAAGGAGGGGGGAAGAAGAGAGAGGTTGGGGGGGGGAAATGTGTACACTTACAGCCAAAATATAACTGGCCACAGGTGTGGTGTGTGTGTGGTGTGTGTGTGGTGTGTGTGTGTGTGTGTGTGTGTGTGTGTGTGTCACTACAGGTTTGGGGGGGAGGGGGGTTGACACATTCACCTAATGGGTAATGTGCTACTGCCACCAAGAAGTGCCTGTAGCACCTCTGTAAGATTACTCACTCTCCTTCCCTGTGCAAAGATAGGTTTGCATGTAGATGGAATGAGACGCTGCCCCTGGGACCACCATCTCACCCACAATGGTCTGCCATATTTACACCACCGGTTTTATAATGAACTGCTGATATTTCGTGGGAAATTATACATTTGATATTATCCACCCAGGTTTTATTGCATCAATTTAATGTTTTCATTTCAGTATCATGTCCTTTTTGTACAGCCATTGAAGACTTGCATCATGCCTATATGGACTGCATAAGATCAGCCCCATTTTTTACTATTTTTTTTAGAGCCTCGTGGAGGATCTCTAAGTCTTACTCATGTTGCTGTTCTTGTGGACTTTTTTGTTTCACAGCCTACAGTTTTCATCGAAACTTCCTGAAACTTGGCGTAGACATGTAAAAATACGCTGCGCAGACAGTAACGATCTCCGATTTTGGAAATTATTCCAAGAACAAGCTCGAATGAGCTAAGATCCTCGTCCTCTTAATGATGACGTCATAAAAACGAATATGACGTCATTGTAATGCATCAGGTTTGCGATAAATTATCTGTGCTAATGCCCGGCTTGATTCTTGCAAACAAAATCCAAACAGCTAACCTCGTTTCGGAGATAATGGTACAGGCGATTTCCATTAGCGGCGATATTATGACGTCAACTTTTTTTCTCGGAAGAATTTCCAAAATCGGAGATGGTTACTGCCTGCGCGTGGACTTTCTGCATATACATGACAAGTTTCACGAAGATCCGATGAAAACTCTGGGTTGTGAAACAAAAAATGTCAAAAAATAGGAATGACATCAAAAAATTAATATGACGTCATAGTGATGTCATCTCTGCTAATGTCTCTGCTAATGTCATTGCTAATGCTAATGTCATGATGTCTCTGCTAATGCCCTGTTCGATTCCAGCAAACAGAATTCAAAAAGCTTGCCGAGTTTCAGAGATAATTTTTTCGGAAATTTCCATTAGCAGAGATATTTTGACGTCATAACTTTTTTTCTAGGAGGAATTTTCAAAATTGGAGATTGTTACTGTGTGCACAGGGTATATTTACATATATCTGCCAAGTTTCAGGAAGTTTCGATAAAAACTGTAGGCTGTGAAACAAAAAAGTCCACAAGAACAACAACGTGAGTAAGACTTCGAGATCCCAAGCTGTTTGAATTTTGTTTGCGGAAATCAAGCTGGGCACTAGCACAGATAATTTATCGCAAACCTGATACATCACAATGACGTCATATTCGTTTTTATGACGTCATCATTAAGAGGACGAGGATCTCAGCTCATTCGAGCTTGTTTTATCACAATTGTCTTGTGTTATGGGTTTTTCTTTTACCCATTCGTACTTCTGTTTTTGGTTCACCATTTAATTTCGCTGAAGCCAAACCAAGCGAGGTCGAGGCCAGTTATTCCTGATTCATGAAACACCCTGCAACCCATGCCTGCAGATAACGGATTTTTGGAACACCAGCTTAATTTTCCATCCAATAATCATTTTGAGTTTTTTTTTGGAATTAATATTATTTTTCGAAAATCTCCATGGACAGGCGCTCCTTTGTTGAAAGTTTCGTGTTAATCGCTCAAGTGGTTGCAGAGAAAACGAATTTAAAATAGAATAAAGGTTAAAAAGTGAGGGCCTTGGCCAAAATTCTACATCACAGTCAAGGATGGTTGTGGATGCCTATTAGTTGTCTTAAATAGAAAAATCACAGAAAGTGTACTCATCCATTTCTTAATAACACAAGGGAAACTATCAATTTATAAAACAAGGAAAAGCAATCTTCGTGCAAACCTCGATGCGATATGCAATGTTTTTAAAATAGTTTATAAAGCTCTTATCATAGTCAGGCTGCATCTGGAACTTTATTATCACCAAAACTAATTAGGAGCTTTTCAGCAGAAATGAGGTTTTTTAAAATAGTTCTTAACAATTTGGAGTTTTCTTTTTATTCATGTTCTGGTCATGTACTTGCACTTTTGTATCAGTTTTTGATTTACTGACAAACTCACTGTTTCTTTAAGTGCTTTTGGATAATAAAGGTTTATAAAAATAAAATAGCCTCTCTCTCCCCCACTCCCCTCTCTCACCCTATATTCCTGTTTGTCCATTCCCCAACTTGTTTCCAAATGTGCTCCCACTAACCCCAACCCGAACCCTACTCTTTTATGGAAAATACAATGGAATCTCATAACCTTCACAGAGAAATGCAAACTAGACAGCAGGCGTTATGCTCCTGTCCAAAACACCACATGCTTTGACACTCGGTGCCCCTTGCTAGTTTTATACAATCCTGTCAGACTCAACCCAGACTCAACAACTTGATGGTGAGGATCCTACCACCTCAGCTATGCTGCTCCAAAGCCACCTGAATGATACCATTAATTATTTTACTATTAATGGTATCATGTTATGTTTAATTGTTTATTATGAACCCTTTATTAGCCCATGGTAAATGTAGTAGTTGTAAAGAAACAGGATTGCAAAATGTGAGTAGAGAATGAATTGTTGATGATTTAGGTCATGGAGTTTGTGTTTTTGCAAGATCATTGTGACGAAATTGTATTTCTCATCCCAATTAAGAAGATGAGAGAAAATGTTGGGCATTAAAAATGTCATGAGATCAAGATACTTTCAGAAGTCCAAAACACTCAAAGCAGGTGAAAACTTTTTATTTATTTCCCAATGTACAAGGAAATATAATTAGTCGGAAATCTTTGATATACTGAAATAATATATAACTGATATAATACTGATTTAACACTGATTTAATATTGATTTCAAACTGATTTAAGACATTTCATGCTGATTTAATATTGATTTGATACTGATTTAAGACTGATTTCAGACTTATTTAATACTGATTAAATATTGATTTCATACTGATTTAATATTGATTTAATGTTGATTTGATCCTGATTTAATACTGTTTGAATACTGATTTGATATTGATTTCACACTAATCTAATATTGATTTCATACTGATTTAATATTGTTTTAATACTGATTTCATCCTGATTTAATATTGATATCATACTGATTTAATATTGATTCATATTGATTTCTTACTGATTGAACTCTGATTTAATACTGATTCAATACTGATTTCATACTGATTTAATACTTTCAATTATGATTTACTATTGATTTCATACTGATTCAATGCTGGTTTCATGCTGATTTGATACCGATTTAACACTGATTTAACACTGCATCCCATTGGGTTACCAGTTATTTATTGTGATGAGAGTGCCTGGAGGGCCATTGTTAGATGATGACTAACACGAGGCCTATGGCTGGTTTGGAAGGCAATTGGGGGACCTCAACATCCATTAGCCACAACCTCGAACACAAAACACCAAAGGGTGTTTAACATCTATTACCCCCCACCTCCTACACAAAACACCAAAGGGTGTTTAACATCCATGAACCACCACCTCGAACAGAAAACACCACACGGTGTTTAACATTCATTAGCCACCACCTCTAGTAGACATGTCCCAAGCTAAACATCCCATCCAACAAACATCGCATTTTTGATGCAGCACCCTGTCTGCAAAACATAAACTTATCATCAGGTCGGGAATCAAACCCAGAGTTGATGCCTCAAAGGAGAGTACACCACCTCTGCACCCTCCCATCAGATCGTGTTGGTGTTTTGTGCTTTCCTGAGTGACGTGTTCACCATTTGATTGGATCTGGCCATTTCCTCTGAAGACATTCTTTCATTCACCTTGGTACTGGATGTGTATATCAGGGTGATGAGCACAGTTAACTGGCACAATACCATAAGTATGGAATTTTTGGATAGCCTTCAACACTCGGACTTCACTACTCAAAGACAGATGTAGAAAGGACTACATCCCAATGATATGCTGTCGTGGTTCTGAGCATGGAGCTTCAGGATTGTAATTTGGTTCAGTCTGAGGTCTCTCCCCCAATTACAGCTTCCTTGGATGACATGATGACCTTGATACGGAGGGCGAAAAAAATATATTTCGGTTTCTATGGATTAAGTTGGTGATTTTAATAAATTGCGTAGTTTGTCGATCACCTTGAGAAAGGTGTGAGATGACAAGGTAGGTGTCATGATGCCCATGATGCAAATAATCCAGTTGAGTGTTTTCCAAGGTGGTTTAACTTGGAGCTGAATTTCTTGTGATCTATCAGGTTATATGAGGTTCCCCTGGCAACTGTGAAGTGGATTTTATAAAGAGTGTGCAAGAATCGGAGTTTTTATTTACAAAACATGGAAAATAGCATTATAAACCAATTTACTTCAACAGGACCAATAAGGACAGCAGGAGGTCATCAACAATTCATCAATTGAACATAGAATATGGAGTTAAAACATGGGGTTACAAAGGCTGATTAAAGGGAGGTTTTAGGAGAGGATATTGGAGATCTTAACTTGTGATCCCTAAATATTTAATGAATCGACAATTGTACGGAAACTCTATTCAGGCTGCATTGCCATTGCGATGGATAGTGTGAGCAAAATAGATGACTTGCAAAGACATAACCAAGACAGGAAGTCCTTTAAGGTTGGAGTGCAATTAAATATTGGCATTATGCAGGTACAAGACACAAATTTTGAAATGACGCATCAATGCTAACGAGGCCTCTCATGCAAGTGCTGTACATGTTTTCAGTGACTTGGTTTGGCTCACCAGGCACTTTTAACCTGCCATTACTAGTACAAAATCTGTGATTGAAGTGGTCTGTTAAACATCATTTTCAGTATTTAGATGAAAGAGTGACAATTTCAAGATGGTTAACCATAATTTTTCTGTTTCTTCATGCGAATCAGACTCACGGCAATATAGAAATACGAGAAATATCCGTGGATGAGAGGTGTCAAGTTCCTACCTTTTCCTGTGAATACATTTATCGAGTGGTGGCAGTGGATATCTCACACACACACACACACACACACACACACACACACACACACACACACACACACACACACACACACACACACACACACACACACACACACACACACACACACACACACACACACACACACACACACACACACACACGTGCTTCTCATCTTACCAATAGATGCAAAATCTAATGCAATTTATTTTATGGCCATGTAACTATATATATATATATATATATATATATATATATATGGAAATTATTAAATTCTCTTGATTTGGACCAATGTCGTGATGATGACCACATCACAGCAGCATCTTGCCTGCCAACCCCTGAGGCAGGGTCAGAAACTGTCAGGAAGCAGATGAAAAGCGAAGCTATCGATCTGGTTTTGCCCATATTCGGGCCCATCAGGGCAACACATCACTGTTCCATCCACTTGGTGACTTTTGAAATTAGACAATCCTAATCTGGCACACACAATACACCTTCGGCTGCCCTGATGAACCTCAGCCTGAAGAATTTCTGCACATGCACGCCGAGCATTCTGGTGCGTATTACATAATTTTGAAAGTCGCTATTGAGGGAGAGGCATCTACTGTGGAGTCAACATGGAAAAGAAGATGATACAGTTGTGGTGAAAGAGAAAATAAGGGAATGGAAAAAGAAAGTCGGCACGACTTGAAATTTTTTGGGAAAGCCCAGCAAGACTGATGAGAAAAAAAATCTAAGCAACAGATGAGCAACCGATGGAACGGAGTATGACATTGCAAAAAGCATCCATGTGGATGTAATTCTTTATCATTTATTAATATGTTTGAAACACATTACCAAAACAAATCATGTGAGGCAAGGGGTGTACAGAGGAGAGTGCATCGAAAGGTGCAGGAATAGAAAGATGCACTTGAACAAGCTCTATAATCCTGTTTAAAGACTCTGTTTGAGGGAAATAACAATTGTCAAAATGATCAAGTATTGGAAATATTTGGACATATTTACTGCTTTTTGAGGTGGAGCGGGAGGAGTGGGGGATTTGGGTTTGGAAGCGAAGTGATTGCAAAGATCGGTGCACAATCCAAAGACAAACGTACGTTCAGTTTGTTCGAGCATTGTGAGATGCATGTTGAAGATGGAACTGCCTGTGCGAAACACAATGTAACTAGAACGGTTTATACTTCTGCTGGACTGAACAGTTTACGTTTTGTATCCAACTGATGGGCCGGATCTGGATCCGGAACTGAAACAATCTCATCCGCTTGTTCTCGTCATAACTCGACCCCAACTTTTTGAAATATCCTGTTCACAGACAGACAAACAGACAGACAGACAGACAGACAGACAGAGGGGGTAAAAACATTGACTCCGCTCACCTTCGGTGGTGGAGGTAAAGACAGCGAGTGGCTGGAATATTCTAGCAAAGAGTGAGAAGTGTCGTGGACCTTTCCAGTATCGTTTCTTCCATCGTAATCATTACCTCCACCAACGAAGGTGAAGGAGGTTATGTTTTCACCCCTTTCTGTCTGTTTGACTGTTACTTCCAAAATCGAAGATTTTTCAACTATATTGGGCAGTCAATTTTGTTGTAATGTCTGTCTGTCTGTCACCTACAGGCCACAATTTAAAACCAATCTCCACGAAACTTCACCACATGGTAGAGTTTGTCATAAGGACAAAGCCTATTCTTTTTGAGATCAAAAGGTCAAAGGTCATCAACTTCGGTGAGATGTCTAAAATCCTCAGTTTTCATCCGATTGACATGAAATTTGAAGAGGATTTATATTTCATGTCAATGAATTCAACTTCTCTGAGCTTCTCTCAGGGTTCTCTGCCGACTTTCTCAAAGTTAAGTTTCTGGTCATTATATGTCACGTTTTAACTGTTTATTTTCTCACCTACATGTTTACTTTGTGTTCCTAGTTTGGTTTGGTTTAAAAAATCGTGCTATTTTGTGAGTTTTCATCGACCTTGTCTTATAAGTTCCTCACGGCTGACCTGTCCTTCCCGTCGAAGTGTACGATCATTTTTATTTGTATTCTCTCCCTATTGCTATCAATTTCTATTTTCGCCACTTTTCCCAATTCCGCCCATCCATTCCCTCCCAACTACACCCTCTGTTTCTTGTCTTCAATTAAAAATAATTACCAAAAAAACAACAACCATTTCTCCCTCCATACCCACGAGTATCGATCCTTTTTCTTCCTCCTCCTTCACACCTTGTTTAAAAAATTCAACTGTTACAGCGTTTCTTCTCTCCATTTTCTTAATTCACCTTTATTGCATCCCTCAAGAAATGTGTTTAGTCATATTTCTGAACTAAAAATAAAAAACTCAGTTTGCAATGAATGTTCGCTTTCCATCAATCAACATTTTTTTTTTCAACTTCAGTGCCAATTCACCCCTCTCACCCCTCCCTCGAAGCAATGATCACACTCTCCCCCTCCAAGCTTCCCTCTCACCTTTCTCAAAAACTCCCCCCTCACACTTCTCCCTCCATTCACCCCCTCTCTCACTCTTCTCAAAGTTGCCCCCCCCTCTCATCCACAAAGCCGCCTCCTTCCCCTGCCCTCTCTCTTCCATCTCATCATTCTACCTCCTCAAATCCTCAACTGATTCTCCCCCTCTCTTATTACCCCCCAATGAACCTCAACCCAGCACCACAGAGCCTTTTCTCCTCCTCATTCGGCACCCTCCCCAAGTTCTTCTGCAATCCCACACACTCTTTCAACAACTCCCCTTAACTTCCCCCCTCCTCCCTTGTCCTACCCTCACCCCTCCATCTTCATGAACAGTGTGTACCTCAAATATCCGGGGCCTTCGCTCAAACCTGACAGATCTTTCCATACAGGTTGCGACTGACAAGCCAGACATAATCTGCCCAACAGAAACTTTCCTCCCTCAAGACGTCTATGACTCCCAAGTATCTCTCCCCGGTTACTCCCTCCTCTGGTATGACAGACCTGAGCCTCGTCCTGGTGGAGGAGTTGCTCTCTTCATCAAAGACTCTATTCCTCACTCTCCATACACTGCCCTCACTCGCCCACACCCCCAGGAATACCTCTGGCTATGGCTTCCCCTTCACTCCCACCTCATGTTTATATGTATACTGTACTGTCCACCAAACAGTGACGACTCCATTTACACCCCACTATCCGAAAACAAGGACAAACTTCTATCTACTCATCCAAATTGTCTCTTCCTCATGTGTGGTAACTTCAATTGTCATCATGCCAGTTGGCGAGGTGTGGGTACCTCTCTCTCACCTGCCATGACACTTCGGCAAAAGATTTCTGCGACTCATTGGGACTGAAACTCAATCGGTCAACTTCCCAACCCGGATCTCAACCAACGGTGCTCTATCTTTACTGGATCTGATTTTGACAAATTTCCCTGAAAATATCTGCTGTTCTTCCTCCGCTCTAATCGGTTCTTCTGGCCACATGCTTGTCAAAGTGGACATCTCTCTGGCCATTATCAGAGAACCACCTCACCGCCGTCGAGTCTGGCATTTCACTCAAGCCGACTGGCAGGGTCTCCAAGCAGCCATCAAACTTATAAAATGGTCTCCCATCGCTACTTTCTCCAACATCAACTCATCCTGGGAATTTTTTCAAAGAAACTTGCCCTCCCTCATGCACAGATTTATCTCCTCTCGTCTTTAGTTGTCCTACCCTTCCTACCACCCGTGGTTCACTGAAGCTTGAGGCGAGGCATTTGTCTTGAAACAACTTGCCTTTGCCTCATGGAAAGTGATCCCAACTGAGGGCAATCTCAGTTCCTTCCACAAAGATCAGAACAAGTGTGTATCTACCCTCAGGAGAGCCAGAAAACAACATCTTTCTCATCTCAAGTCTGAACTCTCAAACCTCTCGCCCTCCTCCAAATCCTGGTGGCGTCTAATGAAATCTGTTTCTGGTGTATGTTCCCCCTCCATCCCCTCCCTTACCTCAAATGGCCACACTGCTGACACCGCATGTGAAAAGGCTGAATTCCTAAACTCGGTGTTTGCATCTAAATCTTGTTCCCGAAACCCATTACTTTCGTTACCCACCTTACCAGTTGCACGCAACTGTCCCTGGTTTCTTCTGACAAAGTGGAGAGCTTGCTCTCAAACCTTGACTCAGATTCTGCAACCGGTCCAGACAGCATCAGCCCACATGTCCAAAAACCTGCTACTCTGCTCTTGCTCACCCTCTCTCTGTTCTATTCACCCTCTCATTTGCTCAAGGTCATCTGCCATCTGCTTGGAAGTCAGCAAACATTACTGCCCTGCATAAAAAAGGTGCAAAAACAGATCACTGCAACTACAGACCAATCAGCCTTCTCCCAATCATTAGCAAGGTTATAGAATCCATCATCGCTTCAGACACTAAATCCTTCATCTCCAATGGCTTGATTTTTGATCATCAGCTTGGTTTCAGACCAGGTGACTCTACCCTGGATATGCTGCTTCTGCTCTCCTAACAATGGATGGAGGTCCTCAATACCGGACATTAAATCAGAGGCATATCCATAAGCATATCACGCGCTTTTGACACGGTCTGGCACCCTGCCCTGCTCAACCAAACTCTCTTCTTATGGTATCCAAGGCCATCTCCATTCATGGATCGCAGACTTCCTCTCCTGTTGCAGCCAAGGTGTGGCCCAAAATGGAGTTGTCTCATCCCCTCTTCCTGTGCAGGCTGGAATTCCTCAAGGTAGCGTTCTGGGCCCTGTTCTTTTTCTGGTTTTCATCAATAATTAATCTCTCCGACTCTGGAAAATCCTCTTTATCTCTTTGCTGATGACTCCACCCTCTGCCGTACCATTTGTCATCCCTCAGACCGGCATGCAGCAGCTTCTTCAATTTCTGCAGATCTTGAGAAAAATCACAAACTGGTCCAACATATGGAACATGTCTTTCAATCCTGACAAATCTCACACTCTCATTATATCCAAAAGGACTGTTTAGAACCCCCCACTCCCATCTACTTTCTCAACAACCCTCTGGACGAAGTCCTCTCATTCAAGCTTCTGGGTCTCACTATCTAACATGATCTTTCCTGGGAAAGCTACATTTTCAACCTGGCCTCCAAAGCCGGTCACCGAATGGGAATCCTCCGTCATGCACAATCCTTCCTCGGCCCACCTGAGCTCCTAACCATGTACAAAGTTTTTGTCCGCAGCCTGATGGAGTACTGCTCTCCCCTCGTAGCTGGTGCTCCTGCCTCCCACCTTTCTCAGCTTCACGCTGTGGAAACCAAGGCATTTCGGATCATTGGTATCTCCCGCGATGAGGCTGAGTCTTTGAGTCTCTCACCACAGGCTGGTCGGTGGTCTTTTTGTCTCCATCTCTTCTCTGGCGTCGCCCCCCTGCTCTGTCTGAGATATGTCCCCCCACCCCCACATATTTCCTCAGGGCATTCAAGGTCTGCCTGCATGCCTTTGCAATAAACTCTCACTCTGTTCAATCCCATTCTTCCCTCCAGGCCTTCAAAACAGCTGTTCACCGCCACCTCTTATCATCCCCCATCCAAATCCTGGATCTTTTCTACCCCCGTTAATCCACCACAAACCCACCTCCTTCAAATTCCCTGCTTTCCTTCCTGAAAGTCCCTGTAATATCCATCTTGTTTACCCCATGTTCCCCACCCCATCCCTCTCCCTTCCACAGATCTCCTGATGTCTCTGTTCCCCACTCTTTTGTCCTTCCCACTCCTGCCCCTCTTGTCTCATTCCCCCCTGGCTGTGCATTGTGTGTTAGCTCTCATACGAGCCTCGACAAGGTATACAAAAAAAAAATACCCAGCCCATTATTTTTGAGGTCAACATTGAGCAAAACATCAAAATAGGCCAAAAGTCAACAACAAGGTGCTATTACTAAAACCCTCAATTTTCAACCCATTGACTTCAAATTTGAAGAGGATTTGCACATCAGGTCACTGAATTCAACCACCAATTACTTCTGAGGTCAATGTCGGCCAAAAGGTCAACATAGGCCCAAGGTCAACAGCAAAGTTGTCAATATCCCTAGACATATCGTATCCAAGGCCATCTCCACTCATGGCTCGCAGACTTCTTCTCCTGTCGCAGCCAATGTGTGGCCGTAAATGGAGGTCCAACGTGTGGCCAACGTGTGGCCAGCGTGTCGCCCTAAAAGTGAGTTCTTCCAAACAGCACAGCCTGGTCAACAACTGGTCTTTCTAAAATCCTCAATTTTCATCCAACTGTTTTGAAATTTGAAGGGGATATTTATTTCAGGTCACTGAATTCAACAAGCCAATTATTTTTGAGATCAACGTGGACCAAAAGGTCAACATCGTCCCAAGGTCAACAATCAAGGTGATGTTTCTGAGATCCTAAATTTTCATCCGATTTACTTGAAATTTGAAGAGGATATATATATATATATATATATATATATATATATATATATATATATATATATATATATATATATATATATATATATATATATATATATGTATGTATACAAGCCGGAAGGTGCCGAGGGCGCTCGGATCGAAGCGCTGGATATGTTGCTTTTCATTCTGACCGTAAATAAACACCCTATTTTTGAAGGACTACCATTTGAAAAATAAAACCTAAATAAAAAATCGGCTCGAGTAAAATTTTCTAAATATCTTGAAGTGTTTAATTCCGAAGTCTTGTTTCTCCACATTCAAAACTGGAGGACAAGTATTGAAAATAGTGAACGTGCAGTTTTTCGGCTGCTGCATAGCAACGGGTGGTTGCTTAGCAACAAAATTCAAACGTGCACATTCCCAGCTCATATGGCACCTGCTCGCCAAGTTTCATCGAAATCGGTTTGCTGGTTTGTGCTGTGGAGTCTCGCGTTACACACACACACACACACACACACACACACACACACACACACACACACACACACACACACACACACACACACACACACACACACACACACACACACACACACACACACACACACACACACACACACACACACACCGACAATAAGGGATATCTAGCATATATAGTGAATCCAACAGACAGACAGACAGACGGAAAATCCGACAATAAGGGATACTAGCGAATCCAATAAAAACACACACACACACACACACACACACACACACACACACACACACACACACACACACACACACACACACACACACACACACACACACACACACACACACACACACACACACACACGCACATTTCACGTCATTGACTCCAACCACCAATAATTGTGGAGGTCTACATTGGTCAAAAGGTCAACAAAGGCCAGATTTCTAAAATTGTCAATTTTTATCTGATTAACCTGAAATTTGAAGAGGAGTTACATATTTGGTCATTGAATTCAACCACCAATTATTTTTGAGGTCAAATTTGTTTTATGGATTTTGCAAGTACCGTGCTCTGCACGACGTCTTTTTCTTGTTCGTTTATTTGTTTGTCTGTTTGTTTGTTTGTTTGTTTGCAGGATATCTCAAAAGCTTGTGGACGGATCTGGATGAAATTTTGTGGACATGTTGGGTGTGTCAGGTCAGGTATGGGATCATGTGCCAGAACAGCGCGTCGCTGCGTCAACTTTCCACCGGTACTCCAGGGGCCTCCGTCTGGCCATCCCCCAGGCAGATGCCAGGCCCATCCCCATCTCCTTGAGATGATGGTCAACCTGCTGCAACCATGAGGCACGTGGTCGGCCCACTGGCCTCCTCCACTCATGAGACTCCCTCGCTGAGAGAATCTGGTGAGCAGGATCAGCGTCAGGAAAACGAGCCACATGTCCATACAGCTGCAGCTGACGCTCACGGACTATGCAGGTAACAAATCTCATCCGAGTATCTCTCAGCAACCGCTCGTTGGACACAAAATCCGACCAGCGATAGCCAAGGATTCTCCGAAGAGACCCGGTACCAAAGGAATTAAGTCTCCGTCTCAGATCCTTGGTCAAAGTCCAAGTCTCGCACCCATAGAGCAAGACTGGAAGTACCAAGGACCTGAAGACTCGGACTTTCGTCCTTCCGCACAGGTACCGGCAGCGCCACACCCCATGATCCAGTGAATCCATGACTCCCCAGGCCCGACCCAGACATCTATTGACCTCCGGCTCACAACCTGCGGAGACATGAATATCACTGCCAAGGTAAGTGAATCTATCCACGACCTCAACATCCTCACCACAAACAGACACAGACAGGACAGCAGCATCCAAGATGTCACCGAAAGCCTGGATCTTAGTTTTGACCCAAGAAATCCATAATCCCAACGGCTCCGACTCCTCATTCAGCACCTCCAGGGCCCCCAAGAGGATGTCTAAAGTCTCCGCAAAGATGACTGCATCATCTGCAAAATCAAGGTCCAAGATCTTGAAATTGCCAAACGATGCACCGCAACTTGATCTCTCCGATATCCTCCCAAAAATCCAGTCCATACAAGTGCTGAAAAGTGTGGGGGCAAGTACACATCCCTGACGAACTCCAGTAACAACTGGAAATAAGTCAGAGGCGGTACCACCACACTTCACAGCACTCTCAGTACCAGAGTAGAGTTCAGACATCAGATCGATCAGTTTCGGTGGCACCCCACGAAGACCAAGAATCCTCCAGAGGACATCCCGATTCACTGAATCGAACGCTTTACAGAGATCAACATAGGCTGCAAGCAGCCCCTGCCGAAACTCTCGTCTGCGTTCAGTGAGGACACGAAGTGCAAGGATACGGTCAATCGTTGACCTCTTTGGTGTAAAGCCTGACTGCTCTGGACGCTGGTGCTCAAGCAGATGGTGGCGAACCCTATCAAGAATTATCCGAGCAAAGACCTTGCCCGGCACTGAGAGCAGCGTCACCCCTCGGTAGTTGTTGCAGTCTTGGCAATCACCCTTCCCTTTCCAGAGAGGGACAACAAGGCCCCTCTTCCAATCAGTTGGGATGATGCCTGTGTTCCAGGCAGAGCACAAAACTGCATGCAACGACACGAGTGCAGCATTTCCACCAGCCTTGAGAAGTTCAGCATGGATGCCACAGATCCCTGGAGCTTTGCCCCGTTTCAACTGGTTCACCGCAGCCCGTGTTTTCACAAGCGATGGTGGACCACAGTTGATTCGAGGGTCAGTAACAGGGATTGTAACACCCTTGACGTCCAACTCGACAGCTGGGGGATCAGCCTGGTACAACCGTTCAAAGTAACCGGCCCAGCGGGCCTTCACTTCAGACTCCTCTGTCAAGAGCCTACCACTCTCTGCTCGAACTGCAGTGCTCCGACGGATGGGCTTGGATGAACGTAATGCGCGAATTCCCCTGTAAGCGGGACGAGAATCACCTGTCCACAGGTGATGCTCTACCCCCTCACAGATTCCTCGCACATAGGCCTCCTTGTCCACCCTCAGTGCACGTACAGTTTTACGCCTCAGCTCCCTGAACAGCTCAGCTCTGCCATTCAGCCTGGCCCTGCGACTCTGGTCAATGGTATCCAGTGTCCCTTGAGAGACAAAATTCTTCTTTGCCCTGCGGTGAACTCCAAGGCATCCACCGGCAACATCAAGGACGGTGGTATTGAAGGCGCTCCACAACTCTTCAGGACGCCCCAAAGCACCCAGACCCCCCAAGTGTCCACTCAGCCTGTTCGCAAACTCCTCAGCTACTCTCTCATCCCTGAGCTTGGCAACATCCAGCCTAGGCTGGGATGGTACCATTCTCCAGGATTTAAGGTGCAGCTTTAGAGTTGCTACAACAAGCCTGTGGTCAGTATTGAGGAACTGAGCACTCCGGTGGACCCTGCAGTTCTGGATCATCCTCCAACGACCGTCCATGAGGACATGGTCAATCTCCTTTGACACACCGCCAGCATTGGAATACCAAGTCCAGCGATGAGCTTGCGGGCGCTGAAACCATGAACCAGCCACCCTAAGTCCATGACTTCTTGCAAAGTCAAGGAACTTAGTGCTATTCTGGTTCATAGTTCCTGACCCATGGGGACCAACACACACCTCATAACCATCCCTATCAGTTCCAGTCGATGCATTGAAATCCCCCAAGACTAGAAGTGTATCTCGTCTGGGACACTGATCAACCACAGACTCGAGTGTGGCGTAGAATGTGTCCTTCACAGTGAGATCACTCGCCTCAGTCGGAGCATAAACAGAGACCAGGGAAATGACACCTAAGGAGTGACGAATCCTTAATCTCATAATACGCTCGTTGACTGGTGTTACCTCAATTATCATTGGGGTCAGCTTATTGGACACAGCTACAGCAACTCCTTGGGTATGGTAACCATCAGAGCGACCAGACCAATAGTAGGTGTAACCACCCACCATTATCTCGCCGCAATCCGGTCTCCGAACCTCAGAGAGAGCTGCAATCCCGATGTCCAAACGCTTGAGTTCAGATGATAACAGAGACAGGTGATCATCCTCTCTTAGGGATAGGACATTCCAGGCACCCACCCGAAGGGACCGCCTCAGGTTAACCCAAGGAGACCGCCGTCTGGTGGACGACACCTCAGCACCACTCCGACACACTCTCCCGCAATCTGACCCAGGGATGTTACCCCGTGGTTTCCCTCCTATCAAAGATTGGGGGTCCCGAAGGCTTTGCCCCAATCCTGTCATCCGGTGAGCTGCCCTGCAAAGGGAAGCTGCACAGGAGGTACTCCCACGGAGTGGGTTTTCAGATTTTTTTGCGCTTTTGCGTTTTGCGGAATGAAGCGTTTTACGGTGGCCGGAGTGCAAATCCTGCCACCAACCTCCTAATAAGAAGTAACCCAACTGCAGGAGGACGTCCGCAGACACAGTTGGGCACTAGATATGGATGGCCGTTGGCAAACAAGGAGCTCCTCCGCCCTTTGACAGGTTTTGTTTTTAATCCTGCTGGGTGTCCATATCCAAACACCCTCCTCACCAGAAAACCTGGTGGGGGAGACGGTTTAGTCGCCAACAACCCGACCATGGAACAGGTTAGTACAGGTTTACATGGTACCTGTAGCAGGTCACAGATCGAACCTGACCTGACATTATCTGATCCAACCACACACATTGGGTGTGTGACAACGAACAATTCGTTCAATTTTCGTGAAGATCCGGATCTGCATCCGATAATTTTAAAAATGTTTTTTCACCATTGAGAGATTGGGCTAAACTAATAAATAGCACGATATCTCAAAACGTTGAGGACAGATTTGGCCGAAACTTGCTGGACAGGTTGCATGTGTGGCAAGGAAGAATTGATTTAATTTTGGTGAAGATCCGAAACCGGATCCGGATACGATAATTATTTAATTTTAAAGTGATTCTTCACCATTGAGAGATATGACCAGAATCGATATGTAGCACGATATTTCAAAAATGGATTGGGCCCGATATGTTCTCGTGGATCAGGCATTACGTGGCGGAGGTACGCGCTCTCCCGAGTGCCCTTCTATTCTATTGTGCAGCACTTGGATGCTGGTTTCCATCATATATGGGGTCATGGTTTTGGCACTGATGCAGTATCTCTTGTACATCAGGAACATAAAAATTTGTCCAAGGAAAGGGAATGCAATAACCTCATACTTTTGATTGGTGCTCTTAAACAAGTGAGTGCTTCCAAACAGCCCAGCCTGCTTGACAGATAGTTATGGGTGGTTTGTATAAATTTAGTTTAGAAAACTTTTCAGTTGTTCAGCAGTGAGTGACAGCCATTAAGTGAAAATGATTCAGTCTGTCTCGCAGTGAGGTTGTTGCAACAACAGGTTTGTCATTTATCAGAGATACATATTGAATGAAAAACAATTTACAAATGTTGAAGTTTCGGCTGAAATCATTTACTTTGTACTGGACTCTATATAAGGAAGCGATTGTCTCATCGATGTCATTCATGCACTTTACATCAAAACAAAAACTTTGTGACCATTGATTAACCCTCAAATGTTCTACCAGAGTTGCTCTGCAGGCAAGCGCACTACTTCAATGATACTGATTCTGGCTTCAAGGGTTTTCAAATGATGACATGGTTCAAAAAGAATGGAAAAAAAATGGAGATTGCCTTCGAGTTGGATAAATAATAATTAATGAACAAATTGCAACACTGTCGACAATGTATTCCTTCAAAACGAAAGTTAGCTGATTTGCAAACTGGGCGGCTCTCCTTGTGGAAGTTCAACCTCCTATAATGACTACCTTACATACTTAACAAAGAATAACTTCTGTGTGTTAAAGCTTTATAAAAATTGAAAATTCTTCATAAAGTTTTTCCTATTCTGAATGTACTTCAATGGAGTCTGGTTTCTATGATTGTGGAGGCCATGATGGAAGTCTATGCCATCCTCGGAAAACCAATTATGAACCACACAGGAATGACGGATTGCAGCATTATCCTCCTGAAAGAATCCAATGCAATCGGGTAGTGGGGTGTAAGAGAATGCGTTTGATGTACAATGATGATCAGATATTTATGAGATGAAACAAAGCCCTTTGTGGAAAATGGAGGACCGCCAACCGTTTCATTGAAAATATTTTCTTCCCATAAATTTCACTTGTTGAACCACCTGGATGTGAATTCTGATGAGAGATGATCAAACTATTTCTCATAATCTCCATCTATCATTGAAACAGTAAATGTCGTATCATTCATACAATCCTTGAGAAACGATACTTGATTAAAATTCACCCTTCAATTGTGATTGCTGATTTTTGTTTTCCATCAAATTCTGTTTTCCAATCAACTTTTTTGTCCAATCAACTGCTCGTGAGAAGGCCGAATGACTCAAGGTAGCAATCCTTCCCCGTCGTACCCAACTGCTACTGGACTGTGCATTTTGCACCTGAGAAGGAAGAGAAGGTTATTTCAACCTTCTCTGACTTTATTTCTGGGCCGGACAGCATCAGCTCACATGTCCTAAAAACCTGCTCTGCTGGTCTTGCACATCCTCGTTCTGCCCTTTTCACCCTATCTTTTGCGCTAGGTCATCTTCCATCTGCTTGAACATCTGCCAACATCACTGCATTACATAAAAAAAGTAGCAAAACTGATCCCCTCAGTTAGACCTATCAACTTACTTCCAATCATCAGCAAGGACATGGAATCCATCATCGCAGTTGATTTGAAATCTTTAGTTTTCTCCAACAGTCTCATCTCAGATCACCAATTTGGAATCAGACAAGGTCACTCTACCTTTGACATGCTACTTCTAACCACCAACAATGGATGGAGGCCCTCAACGTCAAACATGAATCTCAGGGCCATCTCTTTGGACATATTTTGTGCTTTTGTTACGATTTAAAATCCTGCCTTTCTCTCCAAACTATCTGCCCTGGGGCATCCCAGGCCAGCTCCATACATGGTTTACTGGCTTCCTCTACTCTCATAGCCAACGTGTGGCATGCAATAGAATCCTTTCTTTCATCTCTTCTCCCTGTCAAGGCTGGAGTGCCCCAAAGCAGTGTTATAGGTCCAGTCCTAATCCTGATCGTTATCAATGAGCTCTCTAACTCCCTGGAAAATCCTTCTTATCCATTTGCTGATGACTCCATCCTCTGCTGAGACATCCCTCATCTTTCAGACAGGCCTCTTCCCTCTCTTCAGATATTGAAAAAAAAAATCACAAGATGATCAAACACTTGGAATATGTCTTGCTATCCTGACAAATCCCACATTCTCACTCTCTCTTTCTGAAAGGGATGTCTGGTAAGCCCCCGTCCCCTCCCCCATCTAGTTTCTTAACAATCCTCTTTAGGAGGTTCGGTCATTCAAACCGCTTGGTCGTGCTGACAACCACGATCTTTCTTGGGACCTCCAAAGCCAGCTGCCGACTGGGCATCCTCCGTCATATATTAAGTCCTTCCTTGGCACACCTGAACTCCTATCCACATACAAGGCTTCATCTGCAGCTTTCTGGAGTACTGCTCTCCCCTCTGGGCTGGCTCCCCTGCCTCACATCTTGCTCAGCTTGACACTATGGAAACTAAGGCCTTCAATTTTTAAAAAAATCTCCTACGCTGAAGCTGTGTCTATAGGCCTATCGCTTTGTCATCACAAGCACACCAGTGGTCTCTCTTTCTTCTACAACCTCATTTCTGATCTTGCACCCTTTACTTTTGCTGTGCTCCCCCCAGGTTTCGGCAAGGCTCATACAGTCCACCATCAACCCTCTTCTCCTAAAACGACCCAAATCCAGGATCACTGCTCACCTTCACTCATTTTTTCCTCTTTTTTATCCCCTAAGTAGGAAAAGGTGAAGATTAATTATGGGCATCTGCTTCAGAAAAGGGCACGGTTGCATTAAAATGAAACGCAGTTTGAGCAGTGACCCCGGCCAACTGGCATGGTGACAATTGAGGTCTCCATAGCTCAAACAGTGCATACGAGTCCTTTGAGGAACCAGAGACCAACATAAAGCACACGTACAGCAAACCTCTGAAGTCTCTCACCATCCTCAAAATATCTGGTTGCAGCTGATCAAGGTTGTCTCTGATACACATTCCTCATCTGTTATATAATTCCTCAAGTATGGAGTCATATTGGACACTGCTGAAAAAAGCTGAATGTCATAATACTATCTTTACTGTTAAAAAATGTCAAACTACCCAATACCTTCCTTTCCTTACCCAAAAATTACACCCATCATATATTTCTGTCCACATGAAGTAGACTTCCACCCACCCAGGTTGAAAATATCCAAATCATTATCAGCACTTCCTTTGCAATTGGATTGACAACAATGGCATTGTAATCCTCCAGGACTGGCTTCAGCCCCTATCCTCTGCTATTTACTCAATTTTTTTCCAGCTCTTCCTGAGATAAACTCTTGCCTCCATATTGGAAAGTTGCAAGCATTGACAAGAATGATTTCATGTCTGATCAACTCGACTTCAAGTCGGTTGGCCTTCCCATCGTAAACGAAATGAAAGAATCTATCATTGCTGCAGACCTCTGGCATTATCTCTTCTCAAAATTACCAATTACTGATCATCAGATAAGCTTTCACCTCAGCTATTCTGCCATTTACATGCTGCTTCGCGTAACATAACAATGTATGGAGGACTAAATCTCAAATGAGAGATCACTGTCAAACCTGGACATTTCTTAACCTATTGATAGAACTTGGCCCTCAGCCTTTCTTTTGAAGGTGTCTGCTAATGATGGTTCAGAGCCATCTCAACATGGAGATGCACTGTTTGGATGGTTCAGGGACATCTCAACATGGAGATGCACTTTTTGGATGGTTCAGGGCCATCTCTATATGTAGATGTATGGTTTGGATGGTTCAGGGACATCTCTATGTGGAGTTGCATGGTTTGGATGGTTCAGGGCCATCTCTATATGTAGATGTACGGTTTGGATGGTTCATGGACATCTCAAGATGGAGTTACACTGTTTGGATGGTTCAGGGACATCTCAACATGGAGATGCACTGTTTGGATGGTTCAGGGCCATCTCTATATGGGGAGGCACTGTTTGGATGGTTCAGGGAGATCTTTATATGGAGATGCACGGTTTGGATGGTTCATGGACATCTCTATAGGGAGATGCACAGTTTGGATGGTTCAGGGCCATCTCTATGTGGAGATGCATGGTATGGATGGTTCAGGGCCATATCTATATGGAGATGCATGGTATGGATGGTTCAGGGATATCTCTATGTGGGGATGCATGGTATGGATGGTTCAGGGATATCTCAACATGGAGATGCACAGTTTGGATGGTTCAGGGACATCTCTATATGGAGATGCACAGTTTGGATGGTTCAGGGACATCTCTATATGGAGATGCACGGTTTGGATGGTTCAGGGACATCTCTATATGGAGATGCACGGTTTGGATGGTTCAGGGACATCTCTATATGGAGATGCATGGTTTGGATGGTTCAGGGATATCTCAACATAGAGATGCACTATTTGGATGGTTCAGGGCCATCTCTATATGGAGATGCACTGTTTGGATGGTTCAGGGGCATCTCTATATGGAGATGCACGGTCCTTACTGGATGGCCTGATACATCTAATTAGAACCAACTCGCATATGGGCCTTCGTCATTGGGACATCCTTGTCCGCAGGCCAGTTTAACATGCATAGACAGCACCCACATTGATGAATCACCCTGCCTGTAAAACACCGGAAGACAATCACCCTGCATGTGAACATGTACATGGATAAATGTTTATAGCTGGGCCGAGATTCAAACCCAGAATCGACAGCTTCGAGGCGAGTGTGCATACATCTAGGCCATACAGTAAGGCAATAGGAATATATATATATTTTTTATATATATATATATAATTCCACAGGCCACTGCTGGGGACAAACGAAAATAGCAAATTTATTTCAGAAAGATAAACCTAATTAACAGTGTTATGAAAGAGACAGAAAAATTAACCATCGTCCTGCAAAAAACACAACACGTCGCTAATTTAAATGGAATCCGTGTGCTGGCCCCATGTAAGATCTATTATATGCTTTGCTGATCTGGAGAATAAGAAATGACACTTTCTTTGCTTGTTAGTCAGAGGAAGCCTGAACAGTGGTTCACTGAGCTGCATTTCATTGTTCGTTTACTTGTAATACATCAGTTGTCGTGTATTACCGTGACGTTCTAATTAAAGCCTTATAGAATGTTATTGAGAGAACACAATGGAAATAGACTCTTTTACTATCCAATTTATCTTCAGGTGTACAAATAAATTACTAAAGATCATCCAACACAGAATATAAGACTTGGTGAGGAGAGAAATGCCCGTTGAGCAAGCAGGTTTCAGAAGACAATACATCTGATAAGCCTGTACACTAGACATTAGACAAGTACACTAGACTACACTGTACACTTGACAGTAAGAACCAGGGGTATGGATTGGGTAGATAAACCAGTCCTGGTCGGTGCCCTGGACCGGCTCACTCACGGGTCGCGGACCCTTGGGAGGCCCGGCCTGACACTGCAAGCACCGAAGGCGTAAAGTTACTGGCAGAGATTTTTGAACACAAAATGCGTGATTTTAGGCATTTTGTGAACCAAAACATCCATTTGAACTCGAAGTGATTTTGCCACTGAAGCAATTATTCAAGACGAGCTGGGACATTCATTCTGGGTTCCTTGGACACATAGTAATAGACACCTGTGGAGTGGGAAAGTAAGAACACTAACGACAGTCAACTGAATGAGCACTTAAGAAGTAGCACTACGATTCATGACGATGGATTCTGCACGTTGTTTAATTACCTGATTTAGCATCAGAGCAAAACGAATGATAATAGATCAGATAATGGAGAATAAAAATGTGGAGGCCCCAGAGAAACCCAAATCCCCAGAGTAACCCGAGGCCCCAGAGTAACCCGATGCCCCAGAGTAATCCGAGGCCACAGAGTAACCAGAGGCCCCAGAGTAACTCGAGGCCCCAGAGTAACCCAAAGCCCCAGAGAAACCCAAAGCCCCAGAGTAACCCGAGGCCCCAGAGTAACTCGAGGCCCCAGAGTAATCCGAGGCCACAGAGTAACCAGAGGCCCCAGAGTAACTCGAGGCCCCAGAGTAATCCGAGGCCACAGAGTAACCCGAGGCCACAGAGTAACCAGAGGCCCCAGAGTAACTCGAGGCCCCAGAGTAACCCAAAGCCCCAGAGAAACCCAAAACCCCAGAGTAACCCAAGGCCCCAGAGTAACTCGAGGCCCCAGAGTAATCCGAGGCCACAGAGTAACCCAAGGCCACAGAGTAACCCAAGGCCCCAGAGTAAGCAGAGGCCCCAGAGTAACTCGAGGCCCCAGAGTAACCCGAGGCCCCAGAGTAACTCGAGGCCCCAGAGTAACCTGAGGCCCCAGAGTAACCCGAGGCCCCAGAGAAAACTATTAACCAGAATCTGATGGGTATGAAAAATTGAAATGGAATTTGTTTGGGGGAATGGACTGAGACAACAACCCACCATCTCCAGGGTAGGTGAAGGTTTGGTTATGGCAAAGTATTCAATCACACATTTGAAAAGGAAAAATGATTAAAAAAAAACTGGTGAGAAAGCGTTTAACTGAAAATCTTCACCTTTTAAAACCCGCACCCAATCATAACCCCTGATGCAACACTAACTTCCTAACCCCATCCAAGCCCAAGGCATATCGGTATACAGTACTTCAACAAAAGCTTTAATCAAAACTCTGGACCAGTGAGAACATTGTTTACAGACGTAAAAACACACAAGTGAAGCGTAGGCCATTCCACCGTTCTCTATGTTTAAACCAGGTGGGCCGGCAACAAGTGGGCAGAACCCCCGCTCAGATGCTGGACAGTGGATGAACTTCAATATGAGAGGAAGGATGCAACTTCATTAACAGGCATGGCTTTCAATCGATTAAATCCATCCAATAACTTATTGATGTTTAAACTCACATACCACAAACTTCTCTGAGACAGTCCCACTCAAAATCCCACTCACTGTTATAATGAGTTGTCTGTATCTGGGATACCTGTTTCTGGCCTGGGTGTCACTGACCACGTGATAACTGGTGACCTCGGTACAGTGTGTGATTCGGCTCTCATTGGGACATCCTTGGTCAGGGTCAAGTTAGTCGAAGAGTTAATTTTATAAACATGGGTTTCTTAGCTGGTCATCGAGGTCTCAAAATCCGTTTAGCCAGATGAGCCGATTGACTCATATCATCACCTCTCGTTCTGTCGATCGGATCATGAGACCAGTCATTCCGAAGCCCAAAAGGTAATCAGTGATGGCCAGAGTATGGAGAGACAGAGTGGTTTCGATTGCAAAAGGGGTCAGACAGAGGTAAATCTGCTCCCCTTACTTGTTCGATTTGTAAAGCGAGTACATCAGGAGGAAATCAAACTCGGATGAGATAGAAGCTGGAGGAGTCAGGATTGAGGAAGGTGTATCAACAATTTAAGGTTGTACCCTGTTGGATACCACTCAGTGGATGATACAATGTTACTCAATGGGTGTTGGCAGAAAGTAAAGAGGACTTGATGAAACTGCTGTGGACAGTGTAGAAGGAAAGTGAAAAAGTTGGTCTTCATTTAAATATCAAAAAAAAAAAAAAAGACTAAAATCTTATCAACTGAGGATATCAATGTTCAGATTTGGAGACGATCATGTGTCGTGGAGATTGCGGAGAGTTTCATCTTTCTGGTTCTGAGGTTGAGGCGAGTGGAGAATGTGGAAGAATAATTAATAGATGGTCAACATTGGGGAAAACAGCAATGTCAGGGTTGATAAAAATCTGAAAATACAAAGATGTGATAATGCAAACCGAGAGGAGCTGGTGATCTACGTGGTATTTCCAGTTGCAATGTGCGGATGTGAGTCATGGCCAGTGAAGAAGACGGAAAGGAAGAAGAATGACAGTTTTGAGATACGGTGTCGGAGATTAATGTTGAAAGATTCCAGGCACTGCAAATCGGTGTTGAAGAAATTCGAGCGCCATCATGTACATTAGAAGTGCTGATTGTAAAAACAGAAACTGTCATGCGTTGCGGTCATCATGTGTGCAGAAAATGAAACTCTCCAGAAATCAACTGTGCTGGGTATACTTGAAGGAAGGAAAGGAAGAGGCAGACCGTGTCTGTGCTGCATGGACGGTTGGTTAAAGGCTGTGACCAAGCTGTCCCTGCCAGGACCTCAGGTAGCAGTGCAGGAGAACGATGTTTGGAGAAATCTGATCATGAACGTCACCAGACATCGGAAACGACTCGACGGAACTCCATAACTAGATATCGGAAGAAACCAATTGTTTCAGCAAATGCTTTACTAATGTGAACACAAGTCTGTAAAAGAGTGGTTAAATAAAGTTGCTTGAACATCATAATGAACACATCAAATATTATTTTCTCAACTTGCATGAAATATGAAAACAACTGAATGTGGCTAATGGAATCATGTCCACCAGGAGACCTCGAGTTATGAATTTTCAATCAAATTCCCTTAATTATGAACACCTGCGAGACATTGTACCTGATACCGGTAAATAACTAAATTAGAAACACGTAATCTGCTTTCTGCTCATGATTTAACGTCGTCAAAAGAAGACTACCGATGAAATCCTCCTTCGAATGCCGAGAAACGGTGCACTTTAGATCGCATCACTGGTATTAGTATCGGTTTATATTAATCACATGTTAGTAAACTCCATGCAACTGTCATTGTGAACCACAAATGACATTCCAATTCCATTCCCTACTGTGACGCAGCGGAGGTTCAAACTGATTTCACATCGTCTCGTGCTTTCCGCAATCTCTCGATTCCAGCCCGAACATCATCACATCCAATGAACCCGTCCGCTGATCGAACGCACACACTCACAGGGTAAACGAGCGACAAGGCCATCCTTTACATTCCGACTCAGACCGGTCTTACACTGCAGTTCCTACATAAATAAATAAATAATGAAAACAATTTACTCAAGACGCAACATCAAAAAATGTCTCCGTTAAGTGAAAGACCATAAGGGGGATGAGGAAACCATTCTTTTCTCAATGCATGACTGGAGAGATGTCTCATCAGTCTTACATCAACTTCGCTGAACTGATAACACACTAAGAGACCTCTTTTCAGGTTCCTTTGTTCCCTTCTCTCCTCTGTCTTTCTGCTGCTCAGTCATCCCTTTGCTTGTTTCACCTGCATGTTGTTCCACTGTTCCATGTTACGTTTTACCCTTCCCCCACCTCCCCCCCCCCCCCGTCACCTCGCTCTTCCATGAGCCAAGACTGTGTACAAAAATCAACCTGCTACCATAGAAGCTGCAAACATCTCCAGGTCTTCATTGTTGATACAATGGGAAAAAGGAAATTATACATAGTGAACACACAAAAGCGCTACAATAAACCGTCAACCACATTGATGTACACCTTCATTGGCATGTTCCTTCTCAATGTCGTCTCAGAATCACTCTAGAGGGATGCAAGATCAACTTTCGCTTCCAATCGCTCACAAACACCGAACCACTCACAAACACCGAACCACTCACAAACACTGAAATGGATAGAATCCGAGCTAATGACGCCAGATGCGCATCCAGTCTGCCTGGGACATATGCCGCCAGATTTTCCAAACAAACAGTTGCAGCGATTTTGAAAGTTCACTGTGGAAGTGTGCACTGGGGAAGTGTGCACTGTGGAAGTGTGCACTAAGGAAGTGTGCACTGGGAAGTGTGCACTAAGGAAGTGTGCACTGGGGAAGTGTGCACTGGGGAAGTGTGCACTAAGGAAGTGTGCACTGGCGAAGTGTGCACTAAGGAAGTGTGCACTGTGGAAATGTGCACTGTGGAAGTGTGCACTGGGGAAGTGTGCACTGGCAAAGTGTGCACTAAGGAAGTGTGTGCACTGTGGAAATGTGCACTTAGGAAGTGTGCACTGTGGAAATGTGCACTGTGGAAGCGTGCACTGGGGAAGTGTGCAATGTGGAAGCGTGCAATGTGGAAGCGTGCACTAGGGAAGCGTGCACTGTGGAAGTGCACACTTGGTAAGCGTGCACTGTGGAAGCGTGCACTGTGGAAGTGTGCACTGGGGAAGCGTGCACTGTGGAAGCGTGCACTGGGGAAGCGTGCACTGTGGAAGCGTGCACTGTGGAAGCGTGCACTGGGGAAGCGTGCACTGTGGAAGCGTGCACTGTGGAAGCGTGCACTTGGGAAGCGTGCAATGTGGAAGTGTGCACTGTGGAAGCATGCACTGTGGAAGTGCACACTTGGTAAACGTGCAATGTGGAAGCGTGCACTGTGGAAGCATGCAATGTGGAAGCGTGCGCTGGGGAATCTTGCAATGTGGAAGCGTGCACTGGGGAAGCGTGCAATGTGGAAGCTTGCACTGGGGAAGCGTGCACTGTGGAAGTGCACACTTGGTAAACGTGCAATGTGGAAGCGTGCACTGTGGAAGCGTGCACTGGAGAAGTGCACACTTGGTAAGCATGCAATGTGGAAGCACGCACTGTGGAAGCGTGCACTGGGGAAGCATGCACTGGGGAAGCATGCACTGGGGAAGCGTGCACTGGGGAAGCGTGCACTGTGGAAGCGTGCACTGTGGAAGCATACACTATGGAAGCGTGCACTGTGGAAGCATGCACTGTGGAAGCGTGCACTGTGGAAGCGTGCACTGTGGAAGCGTGCACTGTGGAAGTGCACACTTGGTAAGCGTGCACTGTGGAAGCGTGCACTGTGGAAGTGTGCACTGGGGAAGCGTGCACTGTGGAAGCATGCACTGGGGAAGCGTGCACTGTGGAAGCGTGCACTGTGGAAGCGTGCACTTGGGAAGCGTGCAATGTGGAAGTGTGCACTGTGGAAGCATGCACTGTGGAAGTGCACACTTGGTAAACGTGCAATGTGGAAGCGTGCACTGTGGAAGCATGCAAAGTGGAAGCGTGCGCTGGGGAATCTTGCAATGTGGAAGCGTGCACTGGGGAAGCGTGCAATGTGGAAGCTTGCACTGGGGAAGCGTGCACTGTGGAAGTGCACACTTGGTAAACGTGCAATGTGGAAGTGTGCACTGTGGAAGCGTGCACTGGAGAAGTGCACACTTGGTAAGCATGCAATGTGGAAGCACGCACTGTGGAAGCGTGCACTGGGGAAGCATGCACTGGGGAAGCATGCACTGGGGAAGCGTGCACTGGGGAAGCGTGCACTGTGGAAGCGTGCACTGTGGAAGCATACACTATGGAAGCGTGCACTGTGGAAGCATGCACTGTGGAAGCGTGCACTGTGGAAGCGTGCACTGTGGAAGCGTGCACTGTGGAAGTGCACACTTGGGAAGCGCACACTGGGGAAGCGCACACTGTGGAAGTGCACACTTGGGAAGCGTGCACTGTGGAAGCGCACACTGTGGAAGTGCACACTTGGGAAGCGTGCACTGTGGAAGTGCACACTTTGTAAACGTGCAATGTGGAAGCGTGCACTGTGGAAGCGTGCACTGTGGAAGCGTGCACTGTGGAAGCGTGCACTATGGAAGCGTGCGCTGTGGGAGCATGCACTGGGGAGCGTGCACTGGGGGAGCTTGCACTGGGAGAGCGTGCACTGGGGGAGCATGCACTGGGGGAGCATGCATTGAGGAAGCATGCACTGTGGAAGTGCACACTTGGTAAGCGTGCAATGCGGAAGCGTGCACTGTGGAAGCGTGCACTGTGGAAGCGTGCACTGTGGAAGTGCACGCTTGGTAAACGTGCAATGTGGAAGCATGCACTGTGGAAGCGTGCAATGTGGAAGCGTGCACTGTGGAAGCATGCAATGTGGAAGCGTGCGCTGGGGAATCTTGCAATGTGGAAGCGTGCACTGGGGAAGCGTGCAATGTGGAAGCTTGCACTGGGGAAGCGTGCACTGTGGAAGTGCACACTTGGTAAACGTGCAATGTGGAAGCGTGCACTGTGGAAGCGTGCACTGGAGAAGTGCACACTTGGTAAGCATGCAATGTGGAAGCACGCACTGTGGAAGCGTGCACTGGGGAAGCATGCACTGGGGAAGCATGCACTGGGGAAGCGTGCACTGGGGAAGCGTGCACTGTGGAAGCGTGCACTGTGGAAGCATACACTATGGAAGCGTGCACTGTGGAAGCATGCACTGTGGAAGCGTGCACTGTGGAAGCGTGCACTGTGGAAGCGTGCACTGTGGAAGTGCACACTTGGGAAGCGCACACTGGGGAAGCGCACACTGTGGAAGTGCACACTTGGGAAGCGTGCACTGTGGAAGCGCACACTGTGGAAGTGCACACTTGGGAAGCGTGCACTGTGGAAGTGCACACTTTGTAAACGTGCAATGTGGAAGCGTGCACTGTGGAAGCGTGCACTGTGGAAGCGTGCACTGTGGAAGCGTGCACTATGGAAGCGTGCGCTGTGGGAGCATGCACTGGGGGAGCGTGCACTGGGGGAGCTTGCACTGGGAGAGCGTGCACTGGGGGAGCATGCACTGGGGGAGCATGCATTGAGGAAGCATGCACTGTGGAAGTGCACACTTGGTAAGCGTGCAATGCGGAAGCGTGCACTGTGGAAGCGTGCACTGTGGAAGCGTGCACTGTGGAAGTGCACGCTTGGTAAACGTGCAATGTGGAAGCATGCACTGTGGAAGCGTGCAATGTGGAAGCGTGCACTGTGGAAGCATGCAATGTGGAAGCGTGCGCTGGGGAATCTTGCAATGTGGAAGCGTGCACTGGGGAAGCGTGCAATGTGGAAGCTTGCACTGGGGAAGCGTGCACTGTGGAAGTGCACACTTGGTAAACGTGCAATGTGGAAGCGTGCACTGTGGAAGCGTGCACTGGAGAAGTGCACACTTGGTAAGCATGCAATGTGGAAGCACGCACTGTGGAAGCGTGCACTGGGGAAGCATGCACTGGGGAAGCATGCACTGGGGAAGCGTGCACTGGGGAAGCGTGCACTGTGGAAGCGTGCACTGTGGAAGCGTACACTATGGAAGCGTGCACTGTGGAAGCATGCACTGTGGAAGCGTGCACTGTGGAAGCGTGCACTGTGGAAGCATGCACTGTGGAAGTGCACACTTGGGAAGCGCACACTGGGGAAGCGCACACTGTGGAAGTGCACACTTGGGAAGCGTGCACTGTGGAAGCGCACACTGTGGAAGTGCACACTTGGGAAGCGTGCACTGTGGAAGTGCACACTTTGTAAACGTGCAATGTGGAAGCGTGCACTGTGGAAGCGTGCACTGTGGAAGCGTGCACTGTGGAAGCGTGCACTATGGAAGCGTGCGCTGTGGGAGCATGCACTGGGGGAGCGTGCACTGGGGGAGCTTGCACTGGGAGAGCGTGCACTGGGGGAGCATGCACTGGGGGAGCATGCATTGAGGAAGCATGCACTGTGGAAGTGCACACTTGGTAAGTGTGCAATGTGGAAGCGTGCACTGTGGAAGCGTGCACTGTGGAAGCGTGCACTGTGGAAGTGCACGCTTGGTAAACGTGCAATGTGGAAGCATGCACTGTGGAAGCGTGCAATGTGGAAGCGTGCACTGGGGAAGCTTGCAATGTGGAAGCGTGCACTGGGGAAGCGTGCACTGGGGAAGTGCACACTTGGTAAGCGTGCACTGTGGAAGCGTGCACTGTGGAAGCTTGCACTGGGGAAGTGTGATTGTGGAAGCGTGCACTAGGGAAGCGTGCACTGTGGAAGCTTGCACTGGGGAAGTGTGATTGTGGAAGCGTGCACTGTGGAAGTGCACACTTGGGAAGCGTGTGTCAACACCTTACCGAAGTTGCTCCATCAAAACCTCTTCCAAGTTGTCATGGCTTCCCGATGGCTTTTGGTGGAGTTTCGCGGTTTGTCGCTTTGTCTTTGCTGAGAATGCCTCGACTCCATGCAGTTCTTTGTTTTATTATTTACTTTTGAGGCAGGAAGTGTTGTTTGGATTGTGAAAACCATCTGCCACATTGAACAGAACACTGAATGAAGCTAAAAACTTCAACAGAGAATACAATCTCCCTCCAGTGTAAACCAGTTAATCAGGGCAGTGTTATTGCCTTACTTAATCATTGCCGCATGAATAATTCATGCAATTAGCTGTGCTTTTAGCTGCTATTCGACATATCTCCACAGAGTCACCATTATTAAGCTTGGCAGTGAATCAGTTCGAAACTGAACTGAAAGAAGCACGCATTTCGAGCGATGCCATTTTCCTTCAAGATCAATGCACAAGATCAGTTGATGCACCTCCATGATTGAAACCATCCAGCTTTCCACCTGAAGTCTTGGTAGCGAGGCGTCAAGATGAACCCTTACTGCCTGCTCGGTGAGGTGGGAAGATGAACCCTTACTGCCTGCTCGGTGAGGTGGAAAGATGAACCCTTACTGCCTGCTCGGTGAGGTGGAAAGATGAACCCTTACTGCCTGCTCGGTGAGGTGGAAAGATGAACCCTTACTGCCTGCTCGGTGAGGTGGGAAGATGAATCCTTGCTGTGCCTGCTCGGTGAGGTGGAAAGATGAACCCTTACTGCCTGCTCGGTGAGGTGGGAAGATGAACCCTTACTGCCTGCTCGGTGAGGTGGGAAGATGAACCCTTACTGCCTGTTCGGTGAGGTGGGAAGATGAACCCTTACTGCCTGTTCGGTGAGGTGGGAAGATGAACCCTTACTGCCTGCTCGGTGAGGTGGGAAGATGAACCCTTACTGCCTGCTTGGAGAAGGGGAAAGATGACCCCTTACTAACTGCCAGATGAGGTGGCAAGATGACCTCTTAGAACCTGCTAAACATCTGTAGTCATTGCTGTGCCAGTTGGATTGTGGTGAGCGACTTCATCAAAGGAGAGAAATACACCGCAATCGAGGATAATATGTCGGGGGTTGAGGAGTATATCAGGGCAAGATCCATTTGGAAACCCTGACACAACCTGGAGGTACCACTGCACATCGTGTCTATCAGACACATTGGCCTACGACTCATTGTTGGAGTAAAACTGTGCGGTGTAGCGATTGCTATTGTTGTGAATGGTTTAAAGAACAGGAGTTGTAAGAAAAAAAATGCAATGAAGGAAAATTAGAGGACCTACTGAATGAACTCACATGTGGGCCAACTGAACCAACAAGCATATGGGACAAATGAACCAACTCGCATGTGGGCCAACTGAACAAACTCATATATGGGCCAACTGAACGAACTCGCATATGGGCCAACTGAACCAACTCACATATGGGACAACTGAACGAACTCGTATATGGGCCAACTGAACCAACTCACATATGGGACAACTGAACGAACTCGCATAGGAACAACTGAACCAACTCGTATATGGGCCAACTGAACAAACTCATATATGGGCCAACTGAACCAACTCGCATATGGGCCAACTGAACAAACTCATATGTGGGCCAACTGAACCAACTCGCATATGGGCCAACTGAACCAACTCACATATGGGACAACTGAACGAACTTGCATAGGAACAACTGAACCAACTCGCATATGGGACAACTGACAGAACTCGCATATGGGACAATTGAACCAACTCGTATATGGGCCAACAGAACGAACTCACAAATGGGACACCTGAACGAACTCGCATATGGGACAACTGAACCAACACGCATATGGGACAACTGAACCAACTCGTATATGGGCCAACTGAACAAACTCACAAATGGGACAACTGAACGAACTCGCATGTGGGCCAACTGAACCAACTCACATGTGGGCCAACTGAACAAACTCGTATATGGGACCACTGAACCAACTCAAATGTGGGCCAACTGAACCAACACGCACATGGGACCACTGAACCAACTCGCATGTGGGACAACTGAACCAACTCGCATGTGGGCCAACTGAACGAACTCGCATACGGGCCAACTGAACCAACACGCATATGGGCCAAATGAACCAACATGCATATGGGACAACTGAACCAACTCGCGTGTGGGACAACTGAACAAACTCGTATATGGGACAACTGAACCAACACGCATATGGGACAACTGAACCAACTCGAATATGGGACAACAGAACCAACTCGAATATGGGACAACTGAACAAACTCGCATATGGGACAACTGAACAAACTCGTATATGAGCCAACTTAGCCAACTCGCATATGGGACAACTGAACAAACTCGTATATGAGCCTACTGAGCCAACTCACATGTGGGCCAACTGAACCAACTCGTATATGGGCCAACTGAACGAACTCACATATGAGACAACTGAACGAACTCGCATATGGGACAACTGAACCAACTCGCATATGAGCCAACTGAATGAACTCGCATATGGGACAACTGAACAAACTCGTATATGAGCCAATTGAGCCAACTCACATATGGGCCAACTGACCCAACTCACATATGGGCCAATGAAGCAACTCGCATGTGGGCCAACTGAACCAACTTGCATGTGGGCCAACTGAAGCAACTCGCATATGGGACAACAGAAACAACTCGAATATGGGACAACTGAACAAACTCATATATGAGCCAACTTAGCCAACTCGCATATGAGCCAACTGAGCCAACTCGCATGTGGGCCAACTGAACCAACTCGTATATGGGCCAACTGAAAGAACTCACATCTGATACAACTGAATGAACTCGCATATGGGAAAACTGAACCAACTCGCATATGAGCCAACTGAATGAACTCGCATATGGGACAACTGAACAAACTCGTATATGAGCCAATTGAGCCAACTCACATATGGGCCAACTGAACCAACTCGCATGTAGGCCAACTGAACCAACTCGCATGTGGGCCAATGAAGCAACTCGCATGTGGGCCAACTGAACCAACTTGCATGTGGGCCAACTGAAGCAACTCGCATGTGGGCCAACTGAAGCAACTCGCATGTGGGCCAACTGAAGCAACTCGCATGTGGGCCAACTGAAACAACTCACATGTGGGCCAACTGAAGCAACCAGCATGTGGGCCAAATGAAGCAACTCGCATATCGGCCAACTGAACCAACATGCATGTGGGCCTACGAAACCAACTCATGCATGGGCCTACTGTGCCAACTCGCGCATGGGCCATCTGAACCAACTTGCATGTGGGGCTCCTAAACCAACTCGCGCATGGGCCGACTGAGCCAACTCACGCATGGGCCTACTGAAGTAACTTGCATGTGGGCCAACTGAAGCAACTCGCATGTGGGACAACTGAACCAACTCACATGTGGGCCAACTGAACCAACTTGCATGTAGGCCAACTGAAGCAACTCACATGTGGGCCAACTGAACCAACTCACATGTGGGCCAACTGAACCAACTCATATGTGGGCCAACTGAACCAACTTGCATGTAATGTAGGCCTACCAAACCAACTCGCGCATGGGCCTACTGAGCCAACTCGCGCATGGGCCATCTGAACCAATGCGCCTGTGGGTCGACTGGACTAACTCACATGTGGGACAACTGAACCAACTAACATGTGGACCAACTGAACCAACTCGCCTGTGGTCCTACTGGACTAATTCGCATGTGGACCAACTGAACCAACTCACAAGTGGGATTATTGAACCATCTTGCATGTAGGCCAACTGAACCAACTTGCGCATGGGCCAACTGAACCAACTCCCGTGTAGACCAACTGAACCAACAGACGTGTGGGCCAACTGAACCAACTCGTGTGTTGACCAACGGAATCAACTAACATGTGGACCAACTGAAGCAGCTCGCATGTAGGCCAACGGAACCAACTCACATGAAGGCCAACTGAAGCAACTCGCATGTGGGCCAACTGAAGCAACTCGCATGTGGGCCAACTGAAGCAACTCGCATGCGAGCCAACTGAACCAACTCGCATACGGGCCAACTGAACCAACTCGCATGTGGGCCAACTGAAGCAACTCGCAAGTGGGCCAACTGAACCAACTCACAAGTGGGCCAACTGAACCAACTCGCATGTGGGCCAACTGAACCAACTCGCATGTGGGCCAACTGAAGCAACTCGCATGTGGGCCAACTGAACTAACTTGCATGTAGGCCTACCAAACCAACTCGCGCATGGGCCTACTAAACCAACTCGCGCATAGGCCTGCTGAGCCAACTCACGCATGGGCCATCTGAACCAATGCGCCTAGGGGGTCTACTGGACTAACTCACTTGTGGGCCAACTGAACCAACTAACATGTGGACCAACTGAACCAACTTGCCTGTGGTCCTACTGGACTAATTCGCATGTGGACCAACTGAACCAACTCACACGTGGGCTTATTGAACCAACTTGCATGTAGGCCAACTGAACCAACTTGCATGTGGGCCAATTGAACCAACTTGCATGTGGGCCAACTGAAGCAACTCGGGTGTAGACCACCTGAACCAACAGACGTGTGGGCCAACTGAACCAACTCACATGTGGGCCAACTGAACCAACTCGCCTGTTGGCCAACTGAACCAACTTGCCTGTGGGCTCAATGAACCATCTCGTTTGTGGGCCAATTGAACCAACTCGCGCATGTGCCAACTGAACCAACTCGCGTGTGGACCAACTGAACCACCACACATGTGGGCCAACTGAACCAACTCGCCTGTGGGCCAACTTAACCAACTCACCCGTGGGCCAACTAAACCAACTTGCGTGTGGGCCAACTGAACCAACACACGTGTGGGCCAACTGAGCCAACTAGCCTGTCGGCCAATTTAACCAACAGACATGTGGGCCAACTGAACCAACTCGCGTGTGGGCCAACTGAACCAACTCACCTGTGGGCCAACTGAACCAACTCGTATATGGGCCAACTGAAAGAACTCACATCTGATACAACTGAATGAACTCGCATATGGGAAAACTGAACCAACTCGCATATGAGCCAACTGAATGAACTCGCATATGGGAAAACTGAACCAACTCGCATATGAGCCAACTGAATGAACTCGCATATGGGACAACTGAACAAACTCGTATATGAGCCAATTGAGCCAACTCACATATGGGCCAACTGAACCAACTCGCATGTAGGCCAACTGAACCAACTCGCATGTGGGCCAATGAAGCAACTCGCATGTGGGCCAACTGAACCAACTTGCATGTGGGCCAACTGAAGCAACTCGCATGTGGGCCAACTGAAGCAACTCGCATGTGGGCCAACTGAAGCAACTCGCATGTGGGCCAACTGAAACAACTCACATGTGGGCCAACTGAAGCAACCAGCATGTGGGCCAAATGAAGCAACTCGCATATCGGCCAACTGAACCAACATGCATGTGGGCCTACGAAACCAACTCATGCATGGGCCTACTGTGCCAACTCGCGCATGGGCCATCTGAACCAACTTGCATGTGGGGCTCCTAAACCAACTCGCGCATGGGCCTACTGAGCCAACTCACGCATGGGCCTACTGAAGTAACTTGCATGTGGGCCAACTGAAGCAACTCGCATGTGGGACAACTGAACCAACTCACATGTGGGCCAACTGAACCAACTTGCATGTAGGCCAACTGAAGCAACTCACATGTGGGCCAACTGAACCAACTCACATGTGGGCCAACTGAACCAACTCATATGTGGGCCAACTGAACCAACTTGCATGTAATGTAGGCCTACCAAACCAACTCGCGCATGGGCCTACTGAGCCAACTCGCGCATGGGCCATCTGAACCAATGCGCCTGTGGGTCGACTGGACTAACTCACATGTGGGACAACTGAACCAACTAACATGTGGACCAACTGAACCAACTCGCCTGTGGTCCTACTGGACTAATTCGCATGTGGACCAACTGAACCAACTCACAAGTGGGCTTATTGAACCATCTTGCATGTAGGCCAACTGAACCAACTTGCGCATGGGCCAACTGAACCAACTCCCGTGTAGACCAACTGAACCAACAGACGTGTGGGCCAACTGAACCAACTCGTGTGTTGACCAACGGAATCAACTAACATGTGGACCAACTGAACCAACTCGCCTGTGGTCCTACTGGACTAACTTGCATGTAGGCCAACTGAACCAACTTGCGCATGGGCCAATTGAACCAACTTGCATGTGGGCCAACTGAAGCAGCTCGCATGTAGGCCAACCGAACCAACTCACATGAAGGCCAACTGAAGCAACTCGCATGTGGGCCAACTGAAGCAACTCGCATGTGGGCCAACTGAAGCAACTCGCATGCGAGCCAACTGAACCAACTCGCATACAGGCCAACTGAACCAACTCGCATGTGGGCCAACTGAAGCAACTCGCAAGTGGGCCAACTGAACCAACTCACAAGTGGGCCAACTGAACCAACTCGCATGTGGGCCAACTGAACCAACTCGCATGTGGGCCAACTGAAGCAACTCGCATGTGGGCCAACTGAACTAACTTGCATGTAGGCCTACCAAACCAACTCGCGCATGGGCCTACTAAACCAACTCGCGCATAGGCCTACTGAGCCAACTCACGCATGGGCCATCTGAACCAATGCGCCTAGGGGGTCTACTGGACTAACTCACTTGTGGGCCAACTGAACCAACTAACATGTGGACCAACTGAACCAACTTGCCTGTGGTCCTACTGGACTAATTCGCATGTGGACCAACTGAACCAACTCACACGTGGGCTTATTGAACCAACTTGCATGTAGGCCAACTGAACCAACTTGCATGTGGGCCAATTGAACCAACTTGCATGTGGGCCAACTGAACCAACTCGGGTGTAGACCACCTGAACCAACAGACGTGTGGGCCAACTGAACCAACTCACATGTGGGCCAACTGAACCAACTCGCCTGTTGGCCAACTGAACCAACTTGCCTGTGGGCTCAATGAACCATCTCGTTTGTGGGCCAATTGAACCAACTCGCGCATGTGCCAACTGAACCAACTCGCGTGTGGACCAACTGAACCACCACACATGTGGGCCAACTGAACCAACTCGCCTGTGGGCCAACTTAACCAACTCACCCGTGGGCCAACTAAACCAACTTGCGTGTGGGCTAACTGAACCAACACACGTGTGGGCCAACTGAGCCAACTAGCCTGTGGGCCAATTTAACCAACAGACATGTGGGCCAACTGAACCTACTCGCGTGTGGGCCAACTGAACCAACTCACCTGTGGGCCAACTGAACCAACTCGCCTGTGGGCCAATTTAACCAACAGATGTGTGGGCCAACTGAACGAACTCGCCTGTGGGCCAATTTAACAAACAGACATGTGGGCCAACTGAACCAACTCGCATGTGGGCCAACTGAACCAACCCGCGTGTGGGCCAACTGAACCAACTCACCTGTGGGCCAACTGAACCAACTCGCGTGTGGGCCAACTGAACCAACTCGCGTGTGGGCCAACTGAACCAACTCGCGTGTGGGCCAACTGAACCAATTCGCGTGTGGGCCAACTGAACCAACTCAAGTGTGGGCCAACTGAACCAACTCGCATGTGGGCCAACTGAACCAACTCGCATGTGGGCCAACTGAACCAACTCATGTGTGGGCCAACTGAACCAACTCGTGTGTGGGCCAACTGAACCAACTCGCGTGTGGGCAACTGAACCAACTCGCGTGTGGGCCAACTGAACCAACTCGCGTGTGGGCCAACTGAACCAACTCACGTGTGGGCCAACTGAACCAACCCGCGTGTGGGCCAACTGAACCAACTCGCCTGTGGGCCAACTGACCCAACTCGCCTGTGGGCCAACTGAACCAACTCGCCTGTGGGCCAATTGAACCAACTCGCGTGTGGGCCAACTGAACCAACTCGCGTGTGGGCCAACTGAACCAACTCGCGTGTGGGCCAACTGAACCAACTCGCGTGTGGGCCAACTGAACCAACTCGCGTGTGGGCCAACTGAACCAACTCGCGTGTGGGCCAACTGAACCAACTCGCGTGTGGGCCAACTGAACCAACTCGCGTGTGGGCCAACTGAACCAACTCGCGTGTGGGCCAACTGAACCAACTCGCATGTGGGCCAACTGAACCAACCCGCGTGTGGGCCAACTGAACCAACCCACGTGTGGGCCAACTGAACCAACCCGCGTGTGGGCCAACTGAGCCAACTCGCCTGTGGGCCAACTGAACCAACTCGCCTGTGGGCCAATTTAACCAACAGATGTGTGGGCGAACTGAACCAACTCGCCTGTGGGCCAATTTAACCAACAGATGTGTGGGCGAACTGAACCAACTCGCGTGTGGGCCAACTGAACCAACTCGCGTGTGGGACAACTGAACCAACTCGCGTGTGGGCCAACTCAACCAACTCGCGTGTGGGCCAACTGAACCAACTTGCGTGTGGGACAACTGAACCAACTCGCGTGTGGGCCAACTCAACCAACTCGCGTGTGGGCCAACTGAACCAACTTGCGTGTGGGCAACTGAACCAACTCGCGTGTGGGCCAACTGAACCAACTCGCGTGTGGGCCAACTGAACCAACTCACGTGTGGGCCAACTGAACCAACTCGCGTGTGGGCCAACTGAACCAACTCGCGTGTGGGCCGACTGAACCAACTTGCCTGTGGGCTTTCTGACTATCTGGACATATACGAACCGGCTCCATGCGAGAGTGGAGCACAAGGCCTTTGTTCATAAAATAACCCTCACATGAAGAAAAATACGGTTTTGTTCAAGGCATGTCGTTAGCATGAAGGGCTTTTAATGTGATTGCTTGGCAATCCGTGATGACTCGATTCAGCATTGAAGCTTCTGGCATTGACCACGATAACGCAACGGGATGGACAATTGGCTATATAGGTCTTGAGGCCATCTGGGTAATTTGGCAGGAGCAACAATTTTAGAAGTGGAGGTAGGTGAAGTGGAGTGGAGTGGAGTGGGTGTGGGGCAGAGAGGGTCATTGATATTTTTTCAGTGTGGAGGACGGAATAACAAGAAGAAAAATGGGGAGGGTGAAAGCACCTGTGCGATTGAAGGACACATTTCATGACTACCAAACATAAGGACTCTTCTTTGTCTATTTTTGCCCGAGAAAGAAATCAAGTGCCAAAAAGTGCAAAAACCCAAATACCATAAATAACATCCTTCCATCAGAATAATCATATCCGCCCAGCAGGTAAATATAACGCTTGTCGAGCTCGGGCTGCACGTAAATGGGTACCTTCCCAATCGGCGAGAGATGCCAAAAGCACGACTCACTTGGGCTGATGCGTCATGCGACTCGTACTTTGGGACATTAAGTACACCGACAGCGTGGTTTCACAAGTACACATACCTTTTAGCTGTCGAGTCGGGTTCAATCCCCAACCTGACTATAAACTCTGGTGCTTTTCAGGCAGAGTGTGACATCACAAAATGCCCCGTCCATCAGATGGATGTTAAAAAATTTCCATCTCATATCTCCTATCATTAGTTACCAGACGACCCAACGGGTCCTTCTTCAAGAGTGGGCAAGTTACAGCCCAGACCTTGAACCTCCCTGCTCAAATCACCTTCAGCTGAACGTCGGGCTAAGCTCGCTGCTTCATGAACATCTTGGGATAAAGTTGCCCCTTGGCTAACCCCACAATCGGGTGGGAATTTAACTTGGGCCATTAAAGTAGTAGTAGTAGTGGTATAAGTAGTTGTCTTTGGTACTTCAAATAATACAAATACTCACACCCGATGGGTTCATTTAAAATGAGACTGCTCACCAAGACTCGCCTGTTAGAACATATCTCTTCTAACCACGAGAGCAGGTAACATTGCCACAGCCGTCATTTAACATTCACAAGGTAATGAATAATCATGCGACGCTCGTGGATTCGCATGGTCGAGAGGTAGCGACACAGCTTTTGCCCAACAGTTTGAGCACAGCAACAACCACAATGCTTGCTTACAGCCATCGAACAGTCAGTATGTTATCTAATGCCTTTGCGGCCCTTCCAATCGCATCATTTCCCCGAAATGAAACGTGCACATCACAGCTCTGCATGTCTGCCTACATCAGATAGGTGGCCTATTGCCTGCATCAGGTAGGTGGCCTATTGCCTACATCAGATAGGTGGCCTATTGCCTGCATCAGATAGGTGGCCTATTGCCTGCATCAGGTAGGTGGCCTATGCTGTGCGTGAGCTGCGCTGGGACAGGTGTGTCCGAGTCGGTTCGTGAGAGACGCATGAGATGTTCCCGATGCGTGAGCGATACGAAGAAGCCAGTCACACAGTGCAGGTCGTACCTAATTTGCTATGGTGTTCCCTCTGACCACAACCGACTACGATGTTCCCTCTGAGGTGTCTCCCCTCTCTATTGTTCCTTTTGATCTGTTCAGTATACGACCTCCTCCATGAGCCTCGACTCTGCATAAAAACAAAACAAAAATAAAACAACAAAGAATCCTGAAGTCCGCTCCGCCGTCCCATCTCCGATCGTCAGATCGCATCCTCACGCTCTAGTCATTAAAACGATTCGCAACGCGCAGCGACACGCACATCGCTGGTGGCTCCGCACCTACTTTCCTGGGATTTTGCACCCGCACCGAATTGCCAACGTCCTAGGTCAACCCAGGGAGGGTTCCACCCTGAAAGTGTCGCGTGGCCAACTAGGTCACCTCAAATCTCAGTGAACGTGGCACACGCGCACTACCGAGAAATCCCGGAAAGGCGAGCCGAAGATCCCTGAACACCGAGCAAGTGCCGCAGCGAGTGACGCGTTGAAGTTGGCGTGCCGGGGGAACACCGATGTGACGAACCGAGGCATGAACGGTAACTTACCCAAAATCGCAGGGTACAGCTCGGGCTGCGTCTTGCTGGGAGGCAAGACGTGTCGATTGAGCCCAACGTGTCTATGAAATAGGGGCAAGAGCCGGGCTCCGCGCCGTCCTCATTAGCAGTCCGAACGTGCTGCACACACGCGCTTAGGCAAGGGTAGTGCTGTCTCCACGAGAGGCTCAGAGCCCGAAACGGAGCTGGCTCGAGGGAAAACTCAAAATAAACAAAAGAGGGAATAGCATTTTTGGGAAAACACAACCCTTGAAGGGGACAAACCAGAGAGCAAGGAAATCAGGTTTCACCGGTAACGCCCGCAAGTCCTCTAAGATGGGAGCGTGCGTGTTAAGGCGCAAATATAATTAATACCGGACTGCCCCCACACTCTCTCCCAACCACCCACAATCCCTCCATCTGCCTCGACATCACTTTCTCTTTCTCTCCTCTCTCTCCCTCTAATCCCATAGTCCCTTTCCTCCCATACGCTATCCCTATGCTGGGCGCCCATTGGCCCTGAGCTCCTGCTTGTCCTGCATTGCTAATTTCAACTGGGGAGCTTTTGGAGTCAAAAGTACAAGCGAAGGATTGCTGGTCGTCGGAGGTTCCTCTGACCTAATGGTCAAGGATCAGACTTAATCTTTAGGTGCCCAACAGATTCCCATGTCGTAAACCGATAGCCGGCACCTGGTGAAAGGTCAACAAAGAGAAGTCTGTATCAAAACATAACAACTTTTGTCAATCCAACACCAACAATAATTTACGAGATGTATCAAAAGTACCACACCTATTTCAGCAGTTACTACCCTCGATGTAAAATCGGGTGCCACAAGTATGATCTCAATATGGGAGGTGGTCTTGGAAGGTGATTTATTTGGGTTTTTAAGAACCACACAGATCGGAGAACACAAACTGCTTGCGGACAAACTCCTCATTACAAATATCAGGCAGAATTATGGGTTAAAGTGCAGACAAAAATTCACTTTTTAAAGGACAACAGAATTGATACAAGTGCTCCAGCATCTGAATCTTTGTGGTGAAAGCAAAAAAAAACACAAGGTGGGGACTCGGTTGTTATTGTCGCTAGAGGGCGATGCACCACTTGGAAGGTCTCTGCGGAAAAAGGTATGCTGGGGTATTACCTGGGGGCGCTGAGCACACATCGCAGACTTATCCCAGCGGATCGCCTGGTGACCTAAATGGGTGAGCGTGGCCTTTTCATTCTGAAAATAATTGTTGAAATCCTTTTCCATGGCAAAGGCACACTAGGCATCCAAACTTCAGCAAAGTGCTGCTAATGAGGCGAATGTCTTCTCACCGCTCAGCACGAATCCAGATCTTTTTCTTTTTCCTGCAGCCTCATCTTTACACCTCCTCATTCTGAGCAAATCGCACAGTTGACTCAGAGGCTCACGAGCCACCTTCGGGTGCCATAACGATAGATGCTTTGGATGATACACAAAATGATGATGTCGACTCGGGTCACATATTGTTTAACCCTTTAGACACATTGTTGAGATCAATGGAGATCTTCAGATACAAGGGTCTTGGCTCATCGAAGAGCTGAATTACAAACAGCAGTGGATATCAGAAACTACCAAGGGGTATAAAGAGGTGTTGGACATACATGGAGGAAAGGAGGAGTAATTAAAAAAAAAAAACGAGTACCAACGGCCCAGAGAGGAACAGAATAGGAAGGAATCTGTATATGTGGAAGAGATCATGGCTGTGCATGGGTGAGTGTGCGAGGGAGTGATCGGCAGCACATTTGACCGAATGAAGAGAATGAAACAAAGGACGCAGAGAGGAACAACGAGGGGACGAATTAATGCAGGTGGACAACCAGTCTGAACTTTGTGTGGATGATCAGGTGAGGGGTTCTTGAGTAATGCATGTGACCTGCAGGGGCTTGTGGAGGGCAAATGTAGGAGAGGGCAGGATGAGCAAGGCTAGATGTGAGCTTGTGTGAAATAAAGAGCACACCAACTTACCACATGTGGGAGAGTGACAGTCCATTGCACACAACAACATGATGTTCCTTGCAAATATTACCTCCGCAATTGATACGGAGTGCAGGCCAGCACACCGGCGTTTCTGTGTGTGTGCGCAAATCGAGCATCCCTTTCTCTTCAATGTCCTGCCTGTAGGGGCAACGATGTCCTTCCAAACAACAACACCGTGCAGTTTCCATTGATTGTCATGGTGTGATGACGTTTCGGGTTTTCCTACCTGACTTCCATTTGTCATTTTGCCACTTCATTCACACCTTTTGTGTGACACTCGAGAGTGGTAATCTGTGTGCAACCACCAGAGGTTTGTAATCGATGCACGATGGTGCCATGACATTGTTCCACATTATAACTGGTCATCTTCCTGTCTGCTGATTGCAGGAATAGGTTAAAATTTTTTGAAGCATGACATTAACTCCTCCTTTGATTTGGCTGAAACATCTGATGATATCTGTATATTCTTGTCACTTGGCGGTTACAGCGGTGCATTGTGCTTGGCATAATGATTTCCACCCTGAGTTTCTATAGGAATCAAACAAACGGCAGGAAGTGCAATTCCACAAAGCTTTATACACACCACCATCAAGTGACTCATCCACAAAAGGAACATGTGAAAAGGTTCTCAATTGTCACTGATTCAGCACTCTCAAATAGTGGTGCACAAGGTCCTCATAACATTGGAACCTAAGGACGAACCAAAGGATCACGTATTGCTTTCTAATGGGCTTCCAACCTTGGAATAATGAAAATAAGGATTACATAATTCTAGACAAAGTCTTGGAGCATGTGACGCTGGAGAAGGTTCTGGTGGTGGTAATAGATGTAGGGTGGGGTAGGAGAGAGAACAGTGCCAGGCAGTCACAGGTAAAGCTCTCAGAGTTTTATGTTGTTTCCGTAGAGGGAGAAATTTGAAACAAAATGAGGTTGCATTAACACTGATTAGGAATTTAATGAGGCCTTATCTGGAATATTGTGTGCTGTTTTGGTCACCACATCTGCGAAAGGACATCGAGAGGGTTCAGCATGCTGACCATATAGAGGGTTCAGCTCGATTAAGCTACATGGAGCGGAAGAAGAAGACAGGACTTTTTTACATTGGAAAGGAGGTTATTATGAGGAGATCTGACATAGACGTTTAAGATACTGAAGGGGATAAACTAAATAAGTCGAGAAGGTTTTCCCCCAGAATGGATAGTGGAAAGACCAGGGGGCACAGTTTCAGAGTAAAGAATATGAGAGACAGGAGAGTAGTAAAGCAGGGGTCTTTCACTCAGAGGGTCGTAAATGCAGGGAATGGTCTCCCTGGAGAGGTAGTAGTGGCAGCAGAAACAGTAGTTAAGTTTAAATGAAATTAGGGATGTACCTCGAAGCACTGGGGAGAGAGGGGTGCATGGACATTGGCAGGGATGGTCGGTAGTTGAGGTATGAATGGGTTATTGTACACCTGTCTCCTTTTTGTGATGTCTCTGAGAGGTTTTCATCAAAAGGTCAATGTGATGTCTGTGTTTGTCCATTCCTCACCTTTCATCTGTGTTTGACCCTCCCCACCCCACAAAAACATTACAACATTTTTTCACTTTTAAATAATAATAGTACATTTTTTGTCATATTATACACGGGCAGAGGTACCCGCATCTTGTGCAGATGGGCAAGAGAATTCCAACGGTATGCAATATGATGGGGTTACTACTGGTGGCGACAATTCTATCGATGGACAAACAGAAAATCCAACTTATACATATTATTATTATGATTATTATTATTATTATTATTTGTAGACATTGTCAAGGCTCTTATGAGATAACACACAATGCACAGCAAGGGGGGCATGAGACAAGAGGGGTGGGAGAGGGAAGGACAAAGCAGTGGGGAACAGAGACATTAGGATATCTGTGGAAGGGAGAGGGACAGGGTGGGGAACATAAGATGGACATTACAGGGACTTTCAGGAAGGAAAGCAGGGAATTTGAAAGAGGTGGGTTTGGGGTAGAATAACAGGGGTAGAAAATATCATGGTTGTGGATGGGGGGAGATAAGAGGTGGCGGTGAACAGCTGTTTTGAAGGCCTGGAGGGAAGAATGGGATTGAAGAGAGTGTGGGAGTTTATTCCAAAGGCGGGAAAAAGGAGGCATGAAAGAGTGAAGGTGAGCAGTGATCCGTGATTTTGATAGTTTTAACAGAAGTGGGATGCTGGAGGACCTGGAGTGCCCTGCGGAAATATCGGGGAGACAAATCCCAGACAGAGCAGGGGTGTGAGACCAGAGAGGAGACGGTGGAAGAAAGAAAGACCGCCTACCAGCCTGCGGTGAGAGAGTAAAAGACCCAAAGACTAAGCCTCACCGTGGCAGATGCCAATGATCCGAAATGCCTTGGTTTCCACAGCGTGAAACTGAGAAAGGTGGGAGGCAGGAGCACCAGCCAAGTGGGGAGAGCAGTACTCCATCAGGCTGCGGATGAAAGCTTTGTATGCAGTCAGGAGCTCAGATTGAGGAAGGACTTTGTACGACGGAGGATTCCCAGTTGGCAACTGGCTTTGGAGGCCAGATTGGAAATATGGCTTTCCCAGGAAAGATCTTGGCAGATAGTGAGACCCAGAAGCTTGAATAAAAGGACTTCTTCCAGAGGACTGTTGAGAAAGTGGGTGGGGGTGGGTTCTAAATGGTTGTGAGAGTGTGAGAATGTGAGAGTGTACCTCCATCCATTGTTGGGAGAGCAGAAGCAGCATATCCAGAGAAGAGAGACCTTGTCTGAAACCAAATTGATGATCGGAAATCAAGCCATTGTGGAAGAAGAAGGATTTAATGTCTGAAGCGATGATGGATTCCATAACCTTGCTGATGATTTCGTGAAGGCTGATTGGTCTGTAGTTTCAGGGATTGTTTTTGCACCGTTTTTTATGCAGGGTAGTAATGTTTGCTGATTTCCAAGCGGATGGCAGATGACCTTGAGCAAATGAGTGGGGGAAGAGAACAGAGAGAGGGTGAGCAAGAGCAGAGGAGCAGATTTTTGGGAAACGTGGGCTAATGTCGTCTGGACCGGTTGCAGAATCTGAGTCGAAGTTTGACTTAACTTTGAGAAAGTTGGCAGAGACCCCTGAGAGAACCAGCTATTGCCCCAAACCCAGAACCAGAATACAAAGATATAACGTATATACATGTATATATATATATATATATATATATATATATATATATATATATATATATATATATATATATATATATATATATATATATATATATATATATATATATATATATATATATATATATATATAATTGACCTCTCCCAAGTTCCTCGAGCCAAAGTAACTGCATAAAGCAACTCAAGAAGACTTACACAAGGTAAGTGCTAAGCGTTGTTTCGAACCCTTCCCAGAGTTCCTCAACAACTATAAAGACGTTCACACATAATACGTTTGCATGTGGTACATGTTTGAGAGCCTCATTGGTGTGCATTGCTGTCGATGCTGTCGCTGATGATTCGCCAATAAGTGATGAAACCGTCCTATAGCTGAGGGGAGTGGAGAGCATTGGGATTGTCATGTGTGTACTATGTGTTCAACGTCTTTATAGTTCTTGAGGAACTCTGGGAAAGGTTTGAAACAGCGCTTCACACTTACCTTGTGTAAGTCTTCTTGGGTTGCTTTATGCAGCTACTTTGGCTGGAGGAGCATGGGAGGGTCAATCATTTATATTATCCTAGCCACCTGGGCATAGTAGATTAGGTGAGAACTGATTGGCTGTTCCCTCCATTCACAGGTGAGAGATGGTGGTGGGTCTATCTATATATATGATTTGTTATGAACTATGGGTTCGAGGCTGGCCAGGAGGCGAAGCACTCGGGTCCCTCCCTAATGCCCAGTCCTGAGGCAGCAGCTCACAGATAACTCCAAGTACCAGCGGGTTGCTAAGCAACCACAAATGCCAATTGGCACTGCTAATCCTGGCAGGATTACACTGCCTTGTATGATACCGTTACGGCTGTGGAAATTCGCAATACACCATAAAGGGTCCTCAGGTGAGATATATCGAAAAGTCCAAGTGTAGTTAGCCCAAACCCGTTGTTTCGAGGGAATATGTGTGATTCATTTGGGCTGCAATGCTTTAGTTAATCGTTTTTCTTTTGCTGTCGCTATTTTGGTGCAAGAACAACAACAAACATCGCCACAACCAACATCTCAACGATCACGCCATTCACTACACGACGCCAACAATCACACCATTCACACCACGACGCCACTTTCCACAACTACGCTACCACCATCTTCGCCAATCGACATTCAACAAGCACCGTGCGGTCACGATCTCCGCGGGATGGATGAAAGGAGCGGAGTGGCAGCAGCAGCAAGGGTGAGAAGGGGTATCTCCCGCCAAGATCTCCCACCCAAAACGCCCGCGCAAATATCTCCCGCCCGAATCTTCCTTCCCTCGTACGGCGCGTGGAGAAGAAAACCAACAATGCCTGTGGGGTTTTCCCACCATTTTTTCCCCACGCTTGGTGAGAAAGGGGGAGGGGGTGGCGCGTCCTCTCCCGATTGGCGGATGCGCGGTGTGACGCGGCCGGGGGAGAGGAATTCCCCCTTCGAGGCATTTTCTGGAAGCGTCTCGAAGGAAGGAGGAGCCAAGAACGGGGCGGGGCATGGGGCGGAGCGAAGGGTGGAGCCGGATCCTACAAAAGGGTGGGTGTGGAGAGTCCCCGCCCCTTGTCCCTGAATGAGAATTGTCGAGAGTTGTGGAGAGTCGCTGGGCCCTTGTCCCGGTCCCCCTTGTCCCTGAAGGAGAATTGTCGAGAGTGGTGGAGAGTTGTCGGTGGTGGTTGTTCCCTTGTCCCTGCCCCCTTGTCCCTGGAGGAGAATTGTGGAGAGTTGTTGGAGAGTCTTTGCTCTTGGTTTGTTCGTTCGGAGGAAGAGGTTGAGGTTCTGTTCGTTCGTTCCTGTCGGGCGGACGACACGTGCAGGCGCGAGGCACGAGCCCAGTGGACCACACCGGAGGGACTCGGGGTTACGGTCGCCAAGGACTCGACATGCTCAGGGAAGTCGCGACTTCCATTTATTTGGGGTTCTGTGTGAACGTGTGTGTGTGGCGCCAGTCTGGTGAAGTGGAACTGTTTTAAGTGTTGCCGTGTGACTTGCATTATTCGGTTGTAGATCTGCGTGTGTCTCTTCGCTTGCTTTTATTGTGTTTTCTTGCTTGACTGTAATATACTTGCCTTCCATGCTGCCATGTGGCGCGGAATAAATGTGCTGGTCCAATTGTTCCCCGTTTCGCTGCGTCCTTTCCTTTGTTTGAATCTCCATCTTGCATCAAGTAAGGGATTAATAGTGGGTTGAAAACACCCGGTAACTAATCTGAATCGTCAAGGTCGACAATAACTCCGCTCGGTTATCCCTGTAGCACAGAATGAGCCGCTAAAGCGGTTCGTGTCCGGAGTCGACCTGTGGCGTGGTACAACTCCTCGGTACGCTATCCGCGCGGGTACTTAGGTAAATCGACCATTCGGCGATCGGACCCTATTTTGCGTGGGTAGAATGCGGACTGAGTTGTGGTGAGGTTAAACCCCCACCCGTGACTAGCTCCCGGCGTTGTTCCTAGAGGGTCACGACTGAATTGCACGTTCGGTGGGCGAAGCGGCCGCTATTGGTTACACGCGGTCGATCGCACGCCGGTGGGGCACGAATTGGCAACAATACCTTACCTGTGGACAACCGAACGAAGGGGGGGGGGGGTCTCATTCCCTCAGCGCACACCCGGATTACTGCCGAGTGATGCAGCAAGTGTGCACTGGCTAACAAGAACAATTTAATAGGGTGGAACTTCCCGGCTAAACTAACGTACAGACTACACTGGACCAATGAAGGAAAAGACGAAATGAGCTAGGTACATTTAAAACATAAGTAATTTATTTATAATGGCGAGGAAAAGTATGTATAGCAATAATGAAAGGGGTGTTATTCAGCAAAAGCAAGGATTTATGGGGTGTGGCAAAAGAAATACAGCTATGGACAACAGAGAAAACGCAGAGCAGAGATAAACCGACATAGAGAACTTCCACATTCTTATCTTATGCAAACATTTCAGGTGCCATCAGACACACATCCAAGGAAATTCGAGAGCAAGAAAAATGAGAGGCAGTTGAGAGGTTTTCAATCTCTTTCAATACCTGGCGTGGCCAATGGACTAATGCTTCCCAGTCACTTCGGAGGGGGGGGAGGAGGGAAGAAAACTGGGGGTGTCTATGGTGGGTGAGTGGAAGGTGCAAATGAGGGATAAATGTGATACAGATGAGGTGCACAAGAGGAAGAGTGAAGGTGTGTGTGTTTCTGTAATTGCTCTTTTAGTAATTTGCGTCCACAGCAGATGAGACAGTAGATGCGAGATGCAGAATATGTGAGAGTACAGGTTAACCTGGCACGTGAGAGTCTGTAAGTGCCAATTTTAATGAAGATTGGCTGCGGAACGCAGCAGAAGCTGAGCGCTGATGACCCGGTGATGACCCGGCAACTCCTTGCAATTCGGTGACTGCTTGCTCAGCTCAGTCTCGGTGATTCCTCGTTTGGCCTAGGTTTGGTGACCAATGCAATGGCTCAATGATTGACGCTCTGGCTCGGTAAGTCATTTTCAGAGCCCGAGTGAAGGAGACAAAAAAACTCCATTGGGACCATGCTCAGTGGAGAGCATTGGTGCTGCCTTAGCAGTCTCCTGAACCTTTGGGCACAATCATGGATGGGTCGCCACTCTGACGCAGGATACTCAAATGACTCAATCATCCCAGCAAACTGGCACTCATTTTGCCAACCTCAGAAGGATGACAGGCTGAATCAACCCCACCTGGTATTAATTCAACAGCGGGATTTGAACTCAGGACCCTAGGATCTCAAGCCCACCACCCTAACTATTGTTACGTCTGAGGGGGGGGGGGTATGCATTCAAAGGGTAATTAGGATGTTTAATTAGATATGCCATGCTGTTGAGTTGTACCAGGATCTCGATGTAATAAGTAGCAATTCAGTGGTGATAAGTTGTCTAGTAAATGTCCATTTCTTTAAGGGAAAAATGATAATTGTCACGTAATTAGACAGGGAGACGGGATAGGGTAAGTGTGTCTGCGTAAACCCTGTAAGTATTCCCTGGAGGCTTGCCGTGACGTCACTGGACAGTGCTGCGGATGGCTCCGCCCCGTGATCACGATTGGCGGAAGGCGACGGCGGAGGGCCAATAAAACGGCTCGATTGGAAGTGACGAGGACTCGAGGATTAAAAGGTTCTGTTCGGGGAAAAGGGTGGGAGGAAGAAGATCGGTAAAGAAAAACCGTTTCGGTGGAGGCTGTTGTGCTGTGAGCGTGCTGTTTTGTTGCGCTGTTTCGATCCTGGATTCATCGTATCTCGTGGCCTCGCTGTGCCTCGTTCCTCACCTCGGTTGGCTCTGGGGTTCTGCTGGCTCGGAGTACGGGGTCTAACGGCGGGCGGACCTGCCTCCCTCTCCTGCTCGCAACTTGGCGCCAGAACTGGCTCCCTGGCGGCTGTGAGCGGACTTGCGCCGACACCAGGAGGTCGCCCGCACCACGGTGTCTCCTGCCTCTGACGAGCGCAACGCCAGCTCGTCCGACGCCAATCCAGGGACTGTTGCGTCTACACCACGGGCCAGCCTGACCACCAGGACCAGCTACGGTGTGTGTGTGTGTGTGTGTGTGTGTGTGTGTGTGTGTGTGTGTGTGTGTGTGTGTGTGTGTGTGTGTGTGTGTGTGTGTGTGTGGGTGTGTGTGTGTGTGTGTGTGTGTGTGTGTGTGTATGTGTGTGTATGTATGTGTGTGTGTGTATGTGTGTGTGTATGTGTGTGTATGTGTGTGTATGTGTGTGTGTATATGTGTGTATGTGTGTGTATATGTGTGTATATGTGTGTATATGTGTGTGTGTGTGTGTACCTGGCGCCTTAGAGGGTTTGAGATTTGTATATCCATTGGAATTGTTTGTGTTTTCCCCACGCCCGAATCCACACCACCATCCCGTCGAATCGCCCCGGATCCCTCCTCTTGCCGAGTCTTGTTATTTCTGGTTAGAGAAATAAACGTTATCAACTCAGTGAAAAGCGACTCGTGCCACCTTCCTCGTCCCGTTTGCAGTAGAGCGATTAAAACCGCCATCTTGGGTTATAAAAAAATAAACTGCCTCCATCGTTTCGGCTCATTCTATGTTAGCGGGACCGTTCAAGTCCCGTGGACACCACACATTGGTGTCAGGGTGTTGGATGTTCGAACCCCTCTAAATTATATTTGGTATCGGGAGAATATACCAGGATTAAAATTTCTCCACAAATTGGAATATAAAATTACTACAGAAAAGTGCGCGAGCGCGGGAAAATTTTGGCGGGATTTTTCAAATTAAATTTAATTGGCGGCAAACGGGACTTCTGCACCATGGCGGATGTGCAGATGTTTGAGGAGGAAGGCCACGTGTCTGGCAGCGAGTCGGGGGAAGAAGGGAGAGACGGGGGTAGGATTGGAACCTCCCCCATTCCAAGCGTGGACCGTGCTTCATTGCCCGTAATGGAGCCGGCAGCGCCGGAAACTGGTGCGATGACGATCCAGACATTGTTGGAACGTTTAATAGCAGACATGACAGCACAAATAGCAAATCAATTCGTGACACAGAGGGCAGAAATGACAGATCAATTGGGGGTAATGGAGGTACAGTTGGGTGCACGGATTGATTTAATGAGGGATGAATTGGGGGAAAAGATGGAGAAAATGAAAGCTGAGATGCAGGAGTGTGTGGATGTTAAATTGGGGGAAATACAAAGTAAATTCGAGGATAGATTGGAGGAAACAAAGGTAGAAATTACATTGGAGGGGGAAAATGTATGAAAAAAATTGGTAGATAAAATTGATGCAATGAACATTCGGGTTGATAAAGTGGACGAAAGCCTGGAACGTCATCGTGCCTGTGTGGATGCTCGTATGCAGCTGCAAGTAGAAGAGTGGGGAGAGCTGAGGAAGCAAGGGATGAATTTGGCGGAGGAGGGAAAAGGATTGGAGGCTCGTTTGGATGAACAAGATAAAATTATGAGCCAAGATGAAGTCTTGGATAAAGGCCTGGTAGAGCCGTCTTTTGTAAGTAGAGTGTCCGGGTTGGTTGAGGAGCAGCTACAAACTCGCGACGGAGCCTTGGAGGAGGTTGTGCGGGCCCAGAAGATCCTGCGGGAAGAGGTGAATCGGTCCATTCAACGTTTGGAACAGGAGGCAAAATTGACCCATGAGACCCTCACCACAAAACATCTTTGGCCACAGTGGGCTCCGAAATTGGATACGCAGCCACAAGGGTGTTTGATCCCTGGGCTGGATTCGGACAAGGGAGAAACTGAGAAGCGGGCCACCGGAAAAGTGATCCCCCTGGTAAATTTTGACGGGTCAGGGAGCGGTGAAGCTTTTCTGACGCAATTTGAGTGCATTTCCCAACTAAACGGGTGGAATGAGCAGGAACATACAGGGAATTTGGAGGCAACGTTGCGGGGACCAGCCGCAGATGTGTTAAACGTGATCGCAGAGGGGATGTTGACCAGCTCCCACACTTGCGAGGCGTTGAGCCGTCGGTTTGGGTTCGCAGCGAACTGTGATCTGGTGCGGGCCCAGCTCCAGCACCGCAGATTAAAGCCGGTTGAGACAGTGCAGGAGCTGGCACAGGACATTTACCAATCAGTCAGGATCGCGTATCGGGACCTTACAGTGGAGGCATGGGACAGACTGGCACTAGAGAAATTTTTAGCTGCTCTTCCTGACCCTGAGGTCTGAGCGCTGGTGGAGTTACAGGATCCACCCACCGTGCACCGAGCGGCCGAGTGCGCGGCCAGGCTGGCCTCGTGGAGTCGCCGGGTCGGGTGCCCGAGAGGCCATCGGTGACGGTCCGAGAGCTGGAGATTCAGGATCAAGGAGAGGGGCTGGGAGAAATTGGCATTACCCAAATGTTTCAGGAAATTTGCCAGAAACTGTCAAGTTTGATAAGGGGTAATTCGGTAGTTGGTGCGCCAAAACGGCGGGGTCCAGCCCAGCCAATAGAGCAATTTGATTATGGCCGAAGGGGTCCGGAACCGGAAGAGACATTACACCGATACCCACGGGGGCCTTTTATGGGGAGTTGTTTCCATTGCAGGCGAAGAGGACACATGCAACGATATTGCCGGTACCCGGCGTTGGAAAGACCCTCCAATAGACTTTCAAGCCCGGAGAGGATGAATCCTCCTGCTGAACCGCCAGGTCTATCTGAGGTGCCCTTACCTTGGTCGAGTCCGGAAATCACTGTTGGGGGTCGGGGAGACTAGATTGGGCTGAGCATGTAGGGCCATGCTCGGCTGGTGAGATTGTGGCGAAGTGCCCTCTTTTGGTGAAAATAGTGAATTGTGGGAAAATTGGCATGGGTTTGTAAGTTCTGCTGGGTTGTAGAGTGACAATAGGGACAGTGGGTAATTGGTAACAAAGCGGGCACGAGTGGCTGTCCAATGGCTGGTGTGTGGATCGGGTGAGGAAAAGTGCTGTGTGAGTTGTTTCAAGTTAAGAAGTGAATTGTATGGTGCACACATTGATTTTTTTTTTTAAATTGGACTTGGTGTGGTAACAGGGAAGGTCATGGTCGGTGAAGTGTTAGAAATGCAGGTGTCACATGTAAGGCCGATGGGGTGGGGGAGTCATGTGGGTTTTGTGGGTGGGGATGATGTGCTTGTCCACAGGGATTGCTGAAGCTCACGCTGAGCGGGAATTGCGACTCCCCCTTCAAGGAGATTCACCCCTGGTGGCTAACGCTGACAGTGTCTGGAGGCAACTGGGAGAGGGTCTGGTTGGGCGACCAAGGCGGGTAGGACCTTGGTGACCCAGGAAAGGCCAGAGGAGCCAGTGAGACCCCTTCCAGTGTGTTGTACGTGGTTAGAGCTGATGGCTACAAGGGGGGTGGGAATCAAAGGGAGCGGGGCGGAGAAACGTCCGGGTTGGACTAAAGCTTACCTGTGGGCATGGTTGCACCTGAGATGCCCCCATCATCTTGTGGTAACCCACCCCACGGCCATGACGGGATTCAGCCTGCATCATTAAAATGGGGACCATGACCTAGAAATGTGATGATGACCATGGTGTGAGTGTTGTGAAGATGTGTGAGTCCCACTCGATCCCGCACAACTTGACATGTGCAGCAAGGGCATGATGTCCGCATAATTTTGGGGTGAGCAAATTTGAAAATTGGCTCCCCAGATAACGCTGGGTCTATTAGCATCCACTGGGGGACGCGGTCAAGTGTAAATATCCCATGAATAGTGTCGTTAAGGCTTAGAGTAGGAATGTAAAGTATAAGTGTTGTGTTTTTGTGGAACCTTTTGTTTCCCCTCCCCAGATCACTGGAAGAGTGTTCGACAAGAGCGTTGATCCAGAGGATGGAGTGCAACTTCGCTCAGTGCTCTCATGTGATAAAATAAAAAAAATGAATGATTGTTTAGGTGAGGATAAGGCCATAAGGGGGTAGTACATTAAGCAGGATAGGTAAATTAGCTGCGGCTCGCTGCCCATTGCCCCTCCTACTTAATTTCGTTAGGTTAATTAGGTGTGAGTCAGTAAGTGTTAAGGCTGGTACGGTAGCGCCTGTGATATACCTTGCAGGAGCTGCGGTACCAGAGGAGGGGGCAGTGTTACGTCTGAGGGGGGGGTATGCATTCAAAGGGTAATTAGGATGTTTAATTAGATATGCCATGCTGTTGAGTTGTACCAGGATCTCGATGTAATAAGTAGCAATTCAGTGGTGATAAGTTGTCTAGTAAATGTCCATTTCTTTAAGGGGGAAATGATAATTGTCATGTAATGAGACGGGATAGGGTAAGTGTGTCTGCGTAAACCCTGTTAGTATTCCCTGGAGGCTTGCTGTGACGTCACAGGACAGTGCTGTGGATGGCTCCGCCCCGTGATCACGATTGGCAGAAGGCGACGGTGGAGGGCCAATAAAACGGCTCGATTGGAAGTGATGAGGACTCGAGGATAAAAAGGTTCTGTTCGGGGAAAAGGGGTGGGAGGAAGAAGATCGGTAAAGAAAAACCGTTTTGGTGGAGGCTATTGTGCTGGGAGCGTGCTGTTTTGTTGCACTGTTTCGATCCTGGATTCATCGTGTCTCGTGGCCTCGCTGTGCCTCGTACCTCACCTCGGTTGGCTCTGGGGTTCTGCTGGCTCGGAGTACGGGGTCTAACGGCGGGCGGACCTGCCTCCCTCTCCTGCTCGCAACTTGGCGCCAGAACTGGTTCCCTGGCGGCTGTGAGCGGACTTGCGCCGACACCAGGAGGTCGACAGCACCATGGTGTCTCCTGTCCCTGACGAGCGCAACGCTAGCTCGTCCGACGCCAATCCAGGGACTGTCGCGTCTACACCATGGGCCAGCCTGACCACCAGGACCAGCTACGTTTTGTGTGTGTGTGTGTGTACCTGGCGCCTTAGAGGGTTTGAGATTTGTATATTCATTGGAATTGTTTGTGTTTTCCCCACGCCCGAATCCACACCACCATCCCGTCGAATCGCCCCGGATCCCTCCTCTTGCCGGGTCTTGTTATTTCTGGTTAGAGAAATAAACGTTATCAACTCAGTGAAAAGCGACTTGTGCCACCTTCCTCGTCCCGTTTGCGGTAAAGCGATTAAAACCGCCATCTTGGGTTATAAAAAAAATAAACCGCCTCCATCATTTCGGCTCATTCTATGTTGGCGGGACTGTTCAAGTCCGGTGGACGTCACACTATTAAGGAGACAAAAAGCGGATCAAAATTACCCTGTAGGTGTATCCGAGCATTCATATTGGTGCAGCGACGCCACCCTGAGAAGTAGCCCTGCCCCACCAAACTCCGGAGTGGAAAATGGCCCCATTTGCTCCCAGGCTTGGCCACACAACAGAGCTCTGGGATTTACATGGGGCATGGGTTTTGGGGAGCACTCTCCAGCCATGAACATTCACTGGGCTCCAATTGAGCGTTGTTATTTAGCGAAGTGCCAGGGCTTCCCAGACGTCGTCGAATGAGTCCCAGAACAAATTTGCGCTTCGAGTTGCACGCCAAAGTGTTCTGACTCTCAATGTCCTCTGTTTCCCGGCATCCAAAAGGAATGTGGTGAGTGTCCAGGGAATTTGGTGGGCAAGTTCGAGATGTGACACGGACGAACTGATTCGATTTTCGTGAAGATCTGGATCCAGATCCGACTACAATAATTTTTAAGTGAATTTTCACCATTGAGAGATAGGGCGAAACCGATATATTGCACAATATCTCAAAAAGTTGTGGATGGATTGGGACAAAACTTGGTGGACAGGTTGGGTGTTTGACATAGACGAACTGATTGGATTTTGGTGAAGATCCAGATCTGCATACGAGAATTATTTAATTTTCAAACTGATTCTTCACCATTGAGAGATAGGGCTAAACCGATATATTGCACGATATCTCAAAAAGTTGTGGATGGATTGGGACAAAATTTGGTGGACAGGTTGGGTGTTTGACATGGACGAACTGATTGGATTTTGGTGAAGATCCATTTTCCAGATCTGCATACGAGAATTATTTAATTTTCAAACTGATTCTTCACCATTGAGAGATAGGACCAAAAACGATATAGTGCTATATACGTATAGACAATGGGCCGAGCATCCAAAATGTGTCTAGTTTTTGACTTTCGTGACCCACCTCATGTGTCTACCTGAAATTTTGCATAGATTTAGATAAAAAAAATCACTTTGAAGGAATTCACAATTCGTCAGTGCAAAAAGTAGCACATTAATTAGTTATGCTAATAAGCAAAACCTTTCGCACCATCTTGTGTCCATTCTGAGATAGCTGTGTATGACTCTATGGGAATTTTGATGTCTGTGCTTTCATATAATAGGGAGACTACTCGCATTGTGTTTCATTCATTTTCGTTTAAAAGTACAAGCAAAAACAGGAGCCTTTCTTTGAAAATGAATTCTTTCATGTTTAACACGTTCATGTACATCAATGTAAAACACTGGTGGTATCACACAATGATGACACGATCACTGTGCCATGGAGCATCTACTCCTCATCTGATTCTTCATCATCAGAATCTAACTCTTTCGTGGTAATCGAGTTTCTGCAGTCGACACACTTGCAAAGCTCCGCACATGACGCACCATGCCGTCGACAAGAACACATGTTCCTTTGCCTGTACCAGACTGTTTTTCACAGCTAGTTTTCTTGCATGAACAATATGTTTGTTCAAGCAAGCTGCTCGGAGCTGGAGGCAGATCACCCCAGTCGATGTCTAATTCATCATGTACAACTTTCCATCCATGTCTATTTGGACTGGGAATTGGTGGAAACTGGTCCAGACATCTCGTGTGTACAGCAGCCTGGTAATTTGCTCTCACGACATGCTTCTTGAGAGAGCCTGCATTGGGTGGAAGACGTGCCTCTGATTTGGTTAACACAAGGAACAGATTGTATCTGGCTTCATTGACTTTCTTACAGTCCTGCCCATACATTTTGCAAACAAATTTCTCCGCACCTTTCACCAATTCATCACTAACTGTGAATGAACTCCCCAACTCTTGAAAGACAGCATGGCAAGCAGTGTCACTTGCAAACAACTTGAAGGCTTTGGGTTTAGACTTTCCATGAAAAGAGCTGACCGAATCACAACCTGCGAAACAGTGTAGTGATATCAAGGCTTTGCTGACATCTAGTCCCAGATGTGAGCTTATCTTTGATAGACTCAGGGTCCTCCTATTGTTACCTCTTCCGGTGTGGAACAATACTTCTGCTCCAGTATGCTCAGCCATGGCGATTCCAATCACAAAGACGTCTGTGTCAGGACTTTTGATTAGGACTGGGTATGGGGCCCTATCTGTTGAACTTGATGGCTGTCTCGCAGCATACTGGCAGTGAAGGAAAAGATGAGTATCTGCTTCTTCGTGGTTACACTCAAGTTCTGGCACAGAGCGAACAATCATTTCGTCATTCTCGTCTGTAAACTCATGGCACCCCCCATCATGAGCAACCAACACCTTGACTTTCTTCAGACATTCAGCTGGTTTCTTCCTCCAAGTCTGGAAAAAAACCTGATCAGCTCTACTTTGTTCTCACCACATGCCAGAAACTTCTTCCATTGGTGAGGTACCTGCTGATCTGCACTGTAGATTTTTGTTAGTAAGCTGCCACCCACTGAACGTCTTCCCCTCTCAGCGTTCTTGATTCCGTCTTTCCAGTATCAACTACAAAGTGGACTTATTTTGTAAAGTAGTAGTTACTTCTTTCCATATATTGAAAAAAGAACATTCAAGCAATGAGAAACACTCATCACTATTTTATTAAGTAGTTAGGATGGGAAATGAGCAAGAGTGTAGATTACTAGGAGGAGGATAAATATAAGTGATAGCAGAATTTAGAGCAGAACATCCAGTCGGATTCATGACAGTTAGATTCTATAGTACAGTAATCATTGGGTATTGATTTTGACCACTCTGTCAAAAATTAGTTAAGGCTAGAAAGGAAATCCTACCTTCATCATCATCATCATCGTCATGAAAATCACCATCGCGGCATCAGCGGCTACAGCAGTTGCAATCCCCAAACCGAGCCTGTGCTGGCTGTGGTGTACTTGTCGCGCCTTGACAGCGACCTCACTTTCGGGGCTTCCTTCCACATAAATCTACTTAGAAGCACATTCCTGAAATTTCTTAATGCTTTTCTCACTAAAAGGAATTACTTTGCTTACTTAGAAGAACACTTAGAAGAAAAGGAATGACATGCATCAAACAGAACCCCGAAGAACAGCCTTCAGAATCTTTGGCAGCACCAGCATTAGACGACATGCTTGCCTGCAATGAAGCGCGTGATTGGTTGATGGGCGTGGTGCTGTATGTCAAGAGCGCTGTGATTGGACGATGTTTAAAATAAAATTGTCAAAATTTCGGGTCTTTTTTTTTTCCAAATTTTGAAAAAATGTGCAAGTTTGGTGCTTGACGAGTTTCAGATATGATTTCAATAATATTTTCACACAACATATTGTTGCGAATTCTGGCCCACCCGGCGTGCGATCGGCCGCTTGACTCGAATGGCGGCCGCCTCGCCCACCGGAATGGACAATTCAGTCGTGACCCTCCGGGAACTACCGCCCAGAGCCAGTCACGGGTGGGGGTTTTACCTCACCATGATCATGCCAATTGCCCACCCGCGCAGGATAGGGTTGCTCGCCAAATTCGATTGATCTAAGTACCTGCGCGAGTGGTCGACCGGGCGATCGCACCATGCCACAGGCCGACTCCAGACACGAACCGCATAAGCGGTCCGTTCCGTGCTACAGTGATAACCGAGCGGTGTTTTAACGGGCCCCCCCGGCACTATCTCAGCGCGGATGGGGGGGGAGGAATTGCTGATGCTCAGGGAGAGGGGAATGGCTGGCTGGCTTGGACTCCAACTCCTCTGCAACTCCCCTCCAACTCCCTCAACTCCGCGCAAGTTGCCTTGCGCTCACATCTTTATAGGCCTCAGGAGGAGCCTCTATGCAAATATTCGGATCAAAACGCGATTGGAGGCGGGGCCACGCCACCCTCTGTTCAGCCATTGTCGGGAAAAAAGGGGGCGTGAAGCATTCCTGATCCGCTTTTCGGGGCGAAAGGAACGCATTCACAGCCCATGGCACGATGTGTGGTAGAAAGGTGGAGGTGGTGGGAGTTTGGTTGTTGGCGGGCGTCGTTTGAGAATGGTGGTGAAGCGATGTTTGCGAGATGGAATTGTGGAAGTAAAGAGGCGAAGGTGGTGGTGTTTGAGTTGTTGGGGGATTAATGGTCGAAAATAACAATAGAGAAAGAAAAAATGGCTAACTCAAAGCGTCGCAGCCCGGATGAATCACACATATTCCCCCTATACAACGGGTTTGGGCTAACTACACATGAACTTACCGAGATATCTCACCTGAGAACTCTTTATGGTGTAATGCGAATTTCCACAACCGTAACAATATAAATACAGGTAGATACATGAGGTGGGTCACGAAACTAGACAAAACAAGAGCTCGGCCCACAGTCTAATAGCATGATATTTAAAAAAATGTATTGGGCCTAATATGTTCTCGTGGATCAGGCATTTCCCTGGAGGTGCTTCGTGGTTTTTTTTTCACCATTTTGCTTCACGTTCATGGGGTAATAATAACAATAACAAACAAATAACTAGAAGGGAACTCGGTAGAGCGCGTACCTCCGCCACGCAATGCCTGATCCACAAGAACATATCAGGCCCAACACAGTTTTTGAAATATCATGAAATACAGTACTATATCGCTTTTGGCCCTATCTCTCGTTTGTGAAGAATGACTCAAAAAATTTTGAGTCGTCGGATCCGGATCCGGATCCAGATCTTCACCAAAACCGAATCAGTTCGTCCTTGTCACACACCCAACCTGTCCACATAGTTTCATCCAGACGTGTCCACAACTTTTTGAGATATCCTGCACACAAAGAGACAAACAGACAGATAAATAGACAGAAAGGGGTGAAAACATAACCTCCTTCACCTTCGGTGGTGGTGGTAATGAAAAGGACATTTCATTAAAAGATCCATTTCAGGATGACCTGGAAGGGCCGTGAGAGACGTCAATGTCATGTAAACGTCTCGGTCTATGAAAGGATAAAATAAAAAGGAAATGTCAAAAAATGATAATCCTTGAAGAAAACAACACCCACAGCAACTACAACGACCCACCAAGGAATAAGAATGACCCTGGATTTCTGCACAACCCTGATTTTACCCCACTATATTATTGGGTTAAATCGAGTGGGGACAGTCGGTAAACACGAGAATCCTGATGGCAAATGTGATCTCTAGTTTATAACACAACATTTACCCAGACATTGACCCAGACACCCCATCCAAAAACATCATCCATTCCATGCGAGCCTGGAGGGTTCCTTTCCCAGTTATTGACCGAGACACCCCATCCAAAAAGATCATCCATTTCATGCAAGCCTGTGGGGTTCCTTTCCCAGATATTGACACAGACACCCCAACCAAAAACATCATCCACACCATGCGAGCCTGTGGGGTTCCTTTCCTAGACATTGACCCAGACACCCCATCCAAAACATCATACATTCCATGTGAGCCTGTAGGGTTCCTTTCCCAGATATTGACCCAGACACACCATCCAAAAACATCATCCATACCATGTGAGCATGTGGGGTTCCTTTCCCAGATATTGATTGAGACACACCATCCAAAAACATCATCCATACCATGTGAGCATGTGGGGTTCCTTTCCCAGATATTGATTGAGACACACCATCCAAAAACATCATCCATACCATATGAGCATGTGGGGTTCCTTTCCGTGATATTGACCCAGATACCCCATCCAAAAAGATGATCCATTCCATGCGAGCCTGTAGGGTTCCTTTCCCAGATATTGACCCAGACACCCCATCCAAGAAGATCATCCATTCCATGCGAGACTGTGGGGTTCCTTTCCCAGACATTGACCGAGACACCCCATCCAAAAAGATCATCCATTCCATGAGCCTGTGGGGTTCCTTTCCCAGACATTGACCCAGACACACCATCCGAAAAGATCATCCACACCATGCGAGCCTGTGGGGTTCCTTTCCCAGATATTGACACAGACACCCCAACCAAAAACATCATCCACAACATGCGAGCCTGTGGGGTTCCTTTCCTAGACATTGACCCAGACACCCCATCCAAAACATCATACATTCCATGTGAGCCTGTAGGGTTCCTTTCCCAGATATTGACCCAGACACACCATCCAAAAACATCATCCATACCATGTGAGCATGTGGGGTTCCTTTCCCAGATATTGATTGAGACACACCATCCAAAAACATCATCCATACCATATGAGCATGTGGGGTTCCTTTCCGAGATATTGACCCAGATACCCCATCCAAAAACATCATCCATACCATATGAGCATGTGGGGTTCCTTTCCGAGATATTGACCCAGATACCCCATCCAAAAAGATGATCCATTCCATGCGAGCCTGTAGGGTTCCTTTCCCAGATATTGACCCAGACACCCCATCCAAGAAGATCATCCATTTCATGCGAGACTGTGGGGTTCCTTTCCCAGACATTGACCGAGACACCCCATCCAAAAAGATCATCCATTCCATGAGCCTGTGGGGTTCCTTTCCCAGACATTGACCCAGACACCCCCATCCAAAACATCATCCATATCATGCGATCCCGTGGGGTTTCTTTCCCAGTTATTGACCGAGACACACCATCCAAAAACATCATCCATACAATGCAAGCCTGTGGGGTTCCTTTCCCAGACAATGACCCAGACACCCCATCCAAAACCATCATCCACACCATGTGAGCCTGTGGGGTCCTTTCCCAGATATTGACCGAGACACCCAATCCAAAATCAACATCCACACCATGTGATCCTGTGGGGTTCCTCTCCCAGATATTGACCCAGTAATCCCATCCAAAATCATCATCCACACCATGCGATCCTGTGGGGTTCCTCTCCCAGATATTGACCAAGACACCCCATCCAAAATCATCATCCACACCATGCGATCCTGTGCGGTTCCGAGCTGGCTCTCAGTGTCTCCACTTGAAATGATGTCACGCACGATACTCTTGGTTTTGCCAACCCTTAGCTCCCATCGCTTGGCATTGTTATCACATGAAGTATGTTACGTGGAGTGATTCATATTATTTACTGTAAAATGACATCAGGTTGTTGGGTAATGATCATCGGATGCATTATGCACACCTCTCAACCGTTAATATGTGTGAAAACGTGTGTCTATGCTGTGGACCATTCAAAATCTCTCCGGATTCAATATACAGAGGGATGTGTGTATGTGTGTGTGTGTGTGTGTGTGTGTGTGTGTGTGTGTGTGTGTGTGTGTGTGTGTGTGTGTGTGTGTATGTGTGTGTGTGTGTGTGTGTGTGTGTGTGTGTGTGTGTGTGTGTGTGTGTGTGTGTGTGTGTGTGTATGTATGTACGTGCTGCGGCATATTTGGAACTCCTTATTGACCCGCACTCTGGCATACCTTTGAAGAGCAAGCATTCTGGAGGAAATATGGAGACAAGAGCACCCCCCCCCATGCACAAAGTATAATTAAAAACGACAATCTTATGAAATTACACAGTCTCCTATTCATCAACTTTAATTAATTGATAATTGAAACCAAAACGAATGATTGTGGAATGATGTTCTGACTTGTTCAAATTGATGTTCATGCTTTATTAATTCCAAAAGAAAAATCCGAGTAATTGTTACCTTTCGACCTGATGGATCAGCCACATGCCAAGTTTAACAATGAGGTGTGGGGAGGGTGGGGGGGGGTCCAGTGGTAGAGTGGAGGGGATGGAGTGGAGTGGAGGGGGTGGATCTGCTACAGGACATTTTAGCTTTTAGCAAGGCTGGGACTGCAGAGCGGACTCTCCAGAGCGACTTTCTTTTAGAAGAAAAGCTTCACATTGATGTGAATTCAAATATGCACAATATCATCTATCATTCCATTGTATATATATATATATGTGTGTGTGTGTGTGTGTGTGTGTGTGTGTGTGTGTGTGTGTGTGTGTGTGTGTGTGTGTGTGTGTGTGTGTGTGTGTGTGCCTGGTTCTGTGTTGGAAGCTGCGCATGTGACTCCAGTTTTCATGTGTGCCCAGCCGTAGCATTGAGATAAGACTACAAGAGATGAGACATTTTATTTCTACTCGCGGGGATGAAAGCGCAGAAACTTTCCACATCATCCTGCAGTGTTCCTGCATCCCTTTGAACGATGCAAACAGCACTCCCGACATGGGATTGGTTGTGCGCAGGACTGAGCCGACTTGGTGATCTGTTGTCACCTGTTTAGTGACTAAATTGAAAACCAATTAACTTCAGCAGATAACTATGAAAAAATAAAAACAAGACAAAAAGACTCCATTGTTGATAAAAACCACCGATTAATTTTGTTCTGAAAAACAGACAAAAAGCACGAACTTCTTCTTCTTCATTGTTTGTTTGCAGCACAAGCCTGGGGGGGGGGGGGGCAGCTGAAGGGTTATCAATGTGCGGCTGAATCAATGCCCTCTGCTGGTTCGGGCAGGAATTTAGAACTTATTCATCGTGCAGGCAATAGCTTTCCAACTCTTCGCAAAGGACACCATGGGATCTTTATCATTCACCAACTAATGTCAGCAGACAGATTCCGTTAAGCATCCATCAAAGGGTTGGCACACACATTGATGAACCACCCTGCCTGTGCATGATCAGGTTGACAGTTTATAGCTGGGTCAGGATTCTAACCAAGAATAGACAGCTTACAAGCAAGTATGCATACCCCAAGGAGTCCAGGCTATCCTATCACCCCAGCATGAAGACTGAAAAAGAGAGCAACCAAGTAGCGGTACATTCAAGGTAGACCGCCAAATAAATGCCAAATAAATAAATAAATAACATATCCTCCAGCGTGTGACATTGCCTGGGCGCTTTGCCTTTGTGCAGCACATAGAGATGGAATTAGTACTGTAGCATAGCAAACCAATTGTTCGACTTTTCATAAAAGCACCAAAATTGGTACATATGTTGACTAATGTATTCTGAACAATTCTGGATATGGAGCCACTCGAGATTTTGCCTTGGTCAGCTTTGGCGGCCATTTTCCAAAATGGCCGCCATTCTACTTTAACAACATGGGATATCTGTCATTGTTGTTCTCTTTGTAGGTTTCTCAGAGGTGATAAATACTCCATGTGATGTGCATTTACAAAGGAAAACAATACAAATGTCATTTGTGTTGATTTTGTTGGCGTTGCAGCGCCGTCATCGTGCAGATGTTGAAGCCTGGCACTGCCAAGACATTTGAAGAATATGCCCACCAAGTCTTCATCCCATACGTCGAGGGGCAGCTGCCTCGTGCTTCGCGTCTCGACTTCGTTTGGGATAGCTACAAAGATGGCTCCTTGAAGACGGCGACAAGGGAGAAACAAGGAAAAGGGGTGCGACGGCACGTGGTGAGCACCGCAGCCATACCAGAAAACTGGCAGAGTTTCCTATGGGTCGACGCAAACAAGATGGAGCTCTTCACCTTCCTGTCCGATGTGCTGGTGCAGTCCTTCCATGACGGGGCAAAGGAGCTGGTAGTCACTGATGGTGAAGCAGTCATCTGCCTTCCAAGGCAGGAAGATGAAAGCTCTCTGGCTCCATGCGGTCAAGAAGAGGCGGATACTCACATCATGCTACATGTGGCCCATGCTGCAGAACATGACCACCGTCGGATTCAAGTTCAAATCGTAGACACCGACGTCGTCGTCATGGCGGTGATGGTAGCCCAGGCACTACCATGCGTGGATGAACTCTGGATTGCCTTTGGGACGGGCAAGAACTAGCGCTAAATCCCTGCCCATGAAATAGCTGCCTCCCTCGGTCCACAGAAGGCACATGCCCTCCCTGTCTTCCACGCCATGACCGGATGTTAAACGGTATCAGCATTCGTGGGGCATGGGAAGAAATCTGCCTGGGCCACATGGAACTCGTTTCCAGAACTCACAGATCTCTTGTGACCCTGACCACCACGCCAGTCAACATCCAGGATGACACAATGCACTGCATTGAAAGGTTTGTGGTGCTCCTCTATGACCGCACCAGTCCATATACAGATGTCAACGAGGCCAGAAAGAAACTCTTCGCCAAGAGGAACTCCGTTCAGCGCATCCTACCTACCTACGATGCTTTGGAACAGCATGTGAAGAGATCAGTCTTCCAGGGTGGCTATGTACGGGGGCAGGTCTTGGTCCCTCAACCCGTGCTTCCATCACCAACAAGCTGGGGCTGGCGGCAAACATAGGATGGGTCCTACGAACCGCTCTGGACCACACTCCCTGAGGCTTCAAAAAGCTACTTCGAGCTGGTGTCGTGCGGCTGCAAAAAAGGCTGTAGAAACTGCTGCAAATGCAAGAAGGCTAATCTGCAATGCACTGGACTGTGTGCTTGTGAAGGAGAATGCCAGTGGACAGACGCAGTAGACAGACTGGGATATCGGCCTAGCTTAGAATGTGCAAATGCAAAGTCGCATTGCTTGTGAAAGTGTTGACTTCTTGATCCAGAGCCAGTACACTTGAGCTCAGAAACACATATTGTACTAGACTGATGTATGCGTGTACCATGTGTCCTGGTAGAATGGTCGTAGACAGTAAACCGTAGCCACTTCAAAGTGAAGTGTGCAATAATTTGACCACATTTTCTGAGTTTGTCATTATCACAATTATCAGTTCCCTTTTCAAAATAGAGTAAAGTATGTAATCAATAATGCAATGTTTGTTGATTCCAAACCCATTGAATATGATGAATATCATTTGACTCTTGTTCTCCAGGCAATAATGGGTAGTTTTCAGCGAAAAGTTTCAGGAGAGCAGCAATTTACAAATCAAATAATGGCTTTTTTACCGAAAATACTGGCTCATAATATTTGAATATGCCTTTTCATGGTCAATTTACTGAATTTTACACTTTCCTTATATCTACCACCAATACAATAAGAAAATAAGAGCATATAGCCAATTTCGCTAAAGTAGAATGGCGGCCATTTTGGAAAATGGTCGCCGAAACTGACCAAGGCACAATCTCGGGTGGCTCCATATCTAGAATTGTTCGGAATACATTATTCTACATGTGTACCAATTTTGGTGCTTTTATGCAAATTTGAACAATTGATCTGAAATATCAGACAACGCTGCAGGACTAAATTGGGAGGGAGCGGTGTACAATAATTGATTCATTAATTGCATAATTAAATAAATAATAATAGTAAAATAATTAATTTCTTCATAAATTGGTTAATAGCATCCTGAAACCACCATTGCTTCATCTGAATCTAACTTTATGAAAATTAAGTAATTCATTGAAAAATGAACAATTAATCGATAAATTTATTAATCAATCAAAAATACCATTTATAGCCAAATCACTTCTTCACTGTTGTGTCGAAATATCAGCTTCCTCACTCAAAAGGTGCGTGAGATATTGCCCAGATGAGAAAGAAAATAAATAAGGAATTGATAAATAGATAATAAATAAGTAATTAATCAACTAATTGATTAATCAAAAAATAAAAAATAAGTTTTTGCTAAAGCTCATCTTAACTTTTGTCCCCCAAATTTCCCTTCCCAGCTCAAAGGATGGCTGAGATATCACCCAGACGAATAAGAAAACGAACAAACTAGAGTAAAAACCGAGTGCTCCCTTCATTTGGTGTCCGGCGAGCCGCTGCTTTTGACAAATGACGCCAATTTCTGTAAGAGTAAGGCTCATGGAAGAGGAAGGTTGAACTGACAGTGGGTAGTGGGTGACAATTGGGCACCATCAGCAAGGGAATAAACAATTGAGGAAAAGAAGAGAAAGGAAGGATGGAAACCCTGAAAACTGCAAGGAAGAGGGCTGGGTTAGTAATGGTTAATAAAGACCAGGGTTAAAGGGTGGGTGAAGGGTGGGTTGACACGAGATGGCAGTGCACTGCCCACTTGAAGCCCTGGTGTCGGAAAGAACAGCCTTTGGAAGGCAGTTTCCTAGACCGGAGAAACAAGAAACAAAGGAGTTGAGGTGTGCAGTCATGCTCAATTTTGCAAGTTTAACCATAAGAGGGTTAATGGAACAAGACATGCATCCTGGACCTGCAAATGTGGGGGAAGGTCAGAGGAATGAGAGAGCAAAGGGAGTTTTGGAAAAGATGGAAAAGATATTGGAAAAGATGAGCCAGAAAACAGAGAGACCACCAACCTGCCTGCAATGTGAAAGCAACACATCTTGTGCTTTGGCCTCATCATGGGTGATTCCATGTTTATACGATTATAGCTTTATATTCCATTGAAGGAGAGCCAGTGTGATGCTGCGCATCAGCACATAGAGGAGAGCAGTACTCCATTAAACTACAGAGAAAGGGATTGTAGACTGCAAATAGCTCTGATTTTCCAAGGAACGACCTTGATTGACGTGTGATGCCCACTCTGCGGCTGGCTTTGGAGGCCAGTTTTGCTCTGGGGTTAGACGAGGAGAGGTCATGGCTGATGGTGATGCCTAGAAGTTCAAGAGAATGAAGCTCTATCAGTGGATGATCATCGAAATAGATATGTGAGTACATTTCATGATCCTTCCGGAGTGACAGAGTGAGACAGTGAGAGTATCCAGGATTGAAGGACATGTTACATTTATCAGACAAGCATCTAATAACTTCGAGATCAGCAGAGAGTGGTGCAGCTACATTCTGCTTAGTAGTGGGATGGGGGTACTGTGCAATACAATTGGGGCGTCATCTCCCAAAAGGAAGAGAGAGTTTTCCATCGCATCAGAAAGGTCATCTCTGTTGATGAGGAACAAGACTGGGCCCAAGGCATGATCTTATGGTATCCCAGCCTCCACTTGGATAGGGGAGGAGAGGATTCCATTGAGAGCAACCTGTTGATTGTGTGAGTGGGGGAAATCATAAATCCAGGAAATGAAGGTGGTTGTCGTGTACTTTTGATCGGTGCAAATTTGTTAGTACTTTTACATCATTATCTTTGTTCCATTTACTTGTCCAACCAATTACAGTAGGTGTGATTTTTATCTGGTTTCTAACCAATGATTTTCCCCAACATTGCAACCAGGCTCCAGGATCTCCGTCTTGAGAGACGACCATGAAGGAAGGCTTGAACAGAAGTGTGGTGATGCTTTCCCTGCCTGACAGCTCACTATTTACACCAGGGGTCTCCAACCTTTTTGGGCGGAGGGCCACAAAACCAAAGTGGTGAGGAGCGGAGGGCCGCACCCCCAAAAAGGACGCTAAATTCCGAAAAAAAAAAATTAATATGTGGAAATTTAAACAAAAATTAGTGCTGAATATATTTTTTTCTTGCCAACGAATATGATAAATGAATAATCGTGTTAAAAACACGTGTCGAATATGAATCAAAATCATAATAAAAATTACAGAACGCTTTGATCATTGACCCTGACAAATTGGCAGTACCGTGGGCCGCATTGTAATGTAACTTAATATGGCACCGCGGGCCGCATAAATCCCGTCTAAGGGGCCGCATGTGGCCCGCGGGCCGCAGCTTGGAGACCCCTGATTTACATCATCCTGGAAAGGATTCATGAAGAGTTTCACTGGAGTACACTGGAGTTAAACCGCATTCACAGAACTATCCTCAGTGATGCATTTCCTCTCTTGACTTATGGATTTCGTACCTTTTCCTCCAGCAGTACTTTGCTCTCTGTACCCGGAGCTTCATACCACATGCCGCGTGGCATCTCTATCTTCAGTGGGTTTTCACTCCTTGTCGCCATGGGACTGCAATCATCGAACCCCTTTTGGTGAGCAGCTTATTCCCACGGGCACTGGCCTTTTATGACACCCGATTCACCGAGTGCATCATATTATTTTGTGGACACGACGCCGAATTGGCCCAGTAGTGAAAGGCCATTTCTTACTTCTTATTGAAGTCGTGACTGTATTCATTCGCACTCATGCTTAATAACTTATGAGACATTGCTCGGACTGGACGAAGTCAACAACCTTTAGCAGTGCGTAGCCATTGATAACTCCATTTTCTATTTGGTCATGTACGCCACATAAGAGAACTTAGCAAGCAAAACAGGATGCCAGACTATGTCAAATGCCTGAGATATGTCGAGGATGCATGGATGTAGATCGGTGGGGGGTGGGGGGGAAGGGAGGGTGGGGGTGGGTGTCCCCTCCACGTTTTGGAGGAGGGGTGGACAGCATATCGATTGTCTCCCCCCATAGTTTTTGGTTATAAAAAACAAAAACTTGTGTACGCTCACAAGGGATTACGAAGCAGTTTTCCTTGCAAAATATTTAATACATTTTATAAAAAGTGTGAATAAATGATGATATGGATGATAAAAAGTGTGGGGGTGAAGGTTGATGGGGGTTGGGGGGGATGGTAGAGGGAGGTGGGATGGTGGTTAGTGTTGTGGGGGTGATGATTGATGGGGAGATGAAGGGGTTGGGGACCATGAAAGTTTTAGCATCCTTGGTCAAATCCTCTTGGAGAAGTAGATGGTGGTGGTATTATGGGTAATGGTAAGACCAATCAGCCTTCCAGCCAATCAATCAGACCAATCAGCCTTCTCCCAATAATCAGCAAGGTTATGAAATACATCGCTCTCCATGCACTGCGCTCACTACTCCACACCCCCAGGAATACCTCTGGCTACGGCTTCCCCTCCACTCCCACCTCATGTTTATATGTGTACTGTGCCGTCCACCTAACAGTGATGACTCCATTTACATCTCGCTCTCTGAAACCATGGACCAACTTCTATCCTCTCATCCCAACTCTCTCTTCCTCATATGTGGCGACTTCAATTGTCATCATGCCAGTTGGCTAGGTGTGAGTACCTCTCTCACCTGTCATGGCACTTCAGCAAAAGACTTATACGACTCATTGGGACTGACTCAATTGGTCAACTTCCCGACCTGGATCTCAACCAACGGTACTCCATCTCTTCTGGATCTGATTTTGACAAATTTCCCTTAAAATATCTGCTGCTCTTTCTCTGCTCCAATCGGTTCATCTGGCCATGTGCTTGTCAAAGTAAACATCTCTCTGGCTGTTATTAGAGAACCACCTCAGCGCTGTCGAGTCTGGCATTTCACTCAGGCCAACTGGCAGGGACATCAAGCAGCTATCATACTTCTAGAGTGGTCTCCATCAACTCATGCTGGGAATTCTTTCAAAGAAACTTGCTCTCTCTCTCTCATGCACAGAGTTATCCCACCTCGTCGTCAGTTGGCCTCCCCTTCCTGCTGCCCAAAGTACACTGAAGCTTGTGGTGAAGCAGTTTTCCTAAACCAACTTGCCTTCACCTCATGGAAGGCGAATCCAACTGAAGGCAATCTGAGGAAAACTGAAAGCAAAGAAAACCTTTCACAAAACTCAGAACAAGGGTGTGTCTACCCTCAGGAGAGCCAAGAAACAACATCATTCCAATCTCAAGTCTGAAATCTCAAGCCTGTCTCCCTCCTCCAAATCATGGTGGTGTCGAGTTGTCTGTTTCTGGTGTATGTTGCCCCTCCATCCCCTCCCTTACCTCCCTTACCACAGCTGACACAGCACGTGAAAATGCTGAATGCCTAAACTCCGTATTTGCTTCTAAATATTGCATCCCAAACCCGTCGCTTTCTCTACCCACCTTACCCAGTCGCACCCAACTGTCCCTGGACTCTGTGTCCTTTTCTCCTGACAAGATGGAGAGCTTGCTCTCAAACCTCGACTCAGATGCTGCAACCTTACCAGATGGCATCATCCCACATGTTCTAAAAACCTGCTCTGCTGCACTTGCTCACCCTCTCTCTGTTCTATTCACCCTCTCATTTGATCAAGGTCATCTGCCATCTGCTTGGAAATGAGAAAAGATGACCGATTTACATAAAAAAGGTGCAAAAACAGATTCCTGCAACTACAGACAAATCAGCCTTCTCCTAATCTTCAGCAAGGTTATGGAATCCATCATTACTTCAGACATTAAATCATTCCTTCTCCCCAATGGCTTGATTTCTGACATTCAATTTGGTTTCAGACCAGGTCACTACCCTGGATATGCTGCTTCTGCTCTCCCAACAATGGATGGAGGTCCTCAATACCAGACATGAAATCAGAGCCATCTCCCGAGACATATCACGTGCCTTCAATATGGTCTGGCACCCTGCCCTGCTCACCAAACTCTCCTCCTTTGGTATCCAAAGAGATCTCCACTCATAGCTCACAGACCTTCTCTCCTGTCGCAGCCAACATGTGGCCTTTACTAGAGTTCTCTCATCCCCTCTTCCTGTCCAGGCTGGAGTTCCTCAAGGTAGCATTCTGGGCCCTGTTCTTTTTCTGGTTTTCATCAATGATCTCTCCGACTCTCTGGAAAATCCTCTTTATCTCTTTGCTGACGACTCCACCCTCTGCCATACCATCTGTCATCCCTCAGACCGGCAAGCAGCAGCTTCTTCACTCGCTGCAGATCTGGACAAAATCACAAACTGGTCCAACACGTGGAACATGTCTTTCAACCCTAAAAATCTCACACTCTCACGATATCTCTCCAAAAGGATGATTTTGAACCCCCCCCATCTACTTTCTCAACAATCCTCTTGAAGAAGTCCTTTCATTCAAGCTTCTGTGTCTCACTATCTGCAATGATCGTTCCGAGGAAATCTACATTTCCCAGCTGGCCACCAAAGCCAGTTGCCCCCTGGGCATCCTCCATCATGCAAAGTTTTTCCTTGGCACAATTGAGCTATTGACCACATGCAAAGCTTTCATCTGCAGCCTCATGGTGTACTGCTCTCCCGGTCTCTCGGCTTCACGCTGTGGAAACCAAGGCATTTAGGATTATTTGTATCTTGCGTGATGAGGCTGAGTCTTTGGGTCTCTCACGCTCTCACCACAGGCAAGTCTGTGGTCTTTCTGTCTTCTACTGTCGCTTTTCCGTCCTCGCCCCCCCCACTCTGTCTGAGATATGCCCCCCCTTATTTCCACAGGGCACTCAAGGTCCACCAGCAACCCCCTTTGTTAAAACTACTACAATAAAATCACGAATCACTGCTCACCTTCACTCTTTCATTCCTCTTTTTTCCCCCACCTTTGGAATAAACTCCCACACTCTCTTCAATACCACTCTTCTCTCTAGGTCTTCAAAACAGCTGTTCACCACCATCTTTTATCTTCCTCCTTCCAAAACCACGATCTTTTCTACCCCTCTTAATCCACCCCAAACCCACCTCCATCAAATTCCCTGCTTTCCTGCCTGAAATTTCATGGAGGTTAAGGACTTGAAGGTCCCTCTAGTGTCCATCTTGTTTACCCTGTGTACCCCACCCCCATCCCTCTCCTTCCACAGATCTCCTAATGTCTCTGTTACCCAGTGTTTTCTCCTTCCCTCTCCCACCCCTCTTGTGTCCTGCTCCCCTTGTTGTACGTTCTGTGTTCGCTCTCATACGAGCCTCAATATCGTCTCAAAAAAAGTGTCCTCATATCATCTTGACTCAGTTTACGCCTAATAGAGATGATGTATGGGAAAAGCTTCAGTTCCTTCAGTCAGGATATGCCAGACTGATGTTGGTTTGATGCCTAGCTCCCTGGAGCACCGGCGATGTGACTTCCTGGGACCGTCCACTGCAGAATTCCACACGGTGCCGATGTTCTCTTGGCTCTTGGTTACTGATGCTGGCCTGCCATTGTTGCCCTTGCTTTGGTTGTGCAATGTACCCTTGTGCTCAAAATATTTCACAACACGTTGAGTGGCACCATTTGTGGGTCCATCACCTGTTCTGATGTCATATTCCCAGCAGAATCTCTGGAGGGTCTCGACATATGATTTAGTCTCATACCACATATGAGCCACCACTTTTGTCTTCTGCTTCACTGTATCACTTTCACAGATCTCCTAATGTCTCTGTTCCCAACTGTTTTGTCTTCCCCACTCCCATCCCTCTTGTCTCATCCCCCCTTGCTGTACATCGTGTGCTATCTCTCATACGAACCTCGACAATGTATATAAAAAAAAAAACTGCCAATGGTATAGTTTAGCTGTGGAGCGAGAAATCCCAGGGAACAAACACCACAATTACACCACCAAACTCTGAAAAGAAAAAGAGTATAGGTCATTAAACAAAGAAATGGCAGGAAGTCAAGGTTGTATAAACCTTTTTGAAGCACCCTGCATTTGTAACAATGAACTCAATTTTTTTTTTTTTTACCTCTGCCACCAAAGGTGAAGGAGGTTATGTTTTCACCCCTCTCTGTCTGTTTGTCTGTCTGTGTGCAGGTTATCTCAAAAAGTTGTGGATGGATTCGGATGGAACTTGGTGGACAGGTTTGGTGCGTGACAAGGACTAATTGATTCGATTTCAGTGAATATCCGGATTCGGAACTGGATATGAGAATTATTTAATTTTTAAACTGATTCTTCACCATTGCGATAAGGCCAAAAACGATATATAGCATGATATTTCAAAAATGTAATGGGCCCGATATGTTCTCGTGGATCAAGCATTACGTCGTGGAGATATGCACTCCACCGAGTGCCTTTCTCATAATTGATGGGATATAAGACATTCAGGTCAATGAGCAGGAGTCTGTTTGTGTGCGTTATCTGACCAATTTGTTTGTTGTTCAAGAGGATTTTTTGGGCCTCTACCAGATCTCATAAACGGCAGGAGAAACTCCCTGTAAGATGCTGCACCATGCTCTGATATGGCTCAAACTGCCGATTGGACACCTCAGCACACAGATTACAACAGGGCAAGCAAAATGTCCATCCAGGGAATACAAAGGGTGTCAAACAAAGGTAAAGAAGATTTAGGATTTTTGGAAATTTTGCACAGGAGGAAGCCATTCAGCCCATCATGCTTGTACCATACCACTACCAGATTTTAATAAATCCGTCAATACCCCTTCCGTTCGTGTGCAGCCTTTTGGCTGCTACACTGGTATTCATTCCACCGACCTCAGAAGGATGACAGGCTGAGTCAACCCCTTGGTGTTAATTCAGCAGCCAATGGAGCTTGAACTCAGGACCCAAGCCTAGGATCCCAAGCCACCACCTTAACCACTAAGCCAACACCAGGTTCAAAGATCCAACCGTTGGCCAAGTATGTTCCTTGCGGAGCTCACGTCACACACCTGATTACATCCAAAGCCCTGCAAACTGCTCCATTTATACGAGCTGCTCGAGATCATGTCCAATAACTCGGGAATCGCTACAACAGCTCTGGGAAGTTTAAGCACCTATATTTAAATAGCCATGCAAATGATGCTGAGCTGTTCCTCCCCTACACAACTGAAGCCCATATTTCCAAGGTGTTGGCTCACACGTTCCTCGACTGTAAAAAAATCTGTCTTGCAGAATTCTGAAGGTGTGCTAGATGTCCTACAGGAAGAAAGTGATGATTTGGGGACAAAACTGCATCTTGTGCTCACGGCATTCATAGCTGCCTGTCTTCAGGAAAGTGTGTCCTTGGCTAGTTTGGTTAATTGCCCGTCCTTCAATGCCTTGATCACTTCAACAAGGACCTTCAGGGATCAGATGTGACATTCTCAGAAATGCTTGCTGTTGCAGAGGTGGTCAGAAGTAACCTCCAATTGTTCTGCTGTGACCAGAAGTTTAGGGAAGTCCTTGAAGCAGCAGAACAAATAAAATAAAATATAAATGGACTAATGCCAACGAGAACCCCCGGCTGATTCACGCATGTGTAAACTCCCAAAGAGACATGACTATACCTTGCCAACTTTGCAGAGGAATTCTACAAGGTCGATTTCAAGATCATTGACAATGCATCCACAAAGTTCAACGAATACTTTATCTCTACCGACCTGATGGAATACAGGGGCTTGATCTTTACCCTGCTCACTGGATCACGTCATCTGAGAATCATACAGCATTTTCCAGAAATGACCAAGTCACTGGAACAGGAACTTGAGTTCTTCCGAAAGTAATTTTTCGGTTGAATTGGAGAAGAATTATTGGCAGATTTTTATTGACATGGTTCCAGAAGTCCGCCGCACATTCCCTCAAATGGAAAGACTTGGACTTCTTCTTGTCTGCCCAGCAGGTTCGTGTGAGGTAGAACAGTCGTTCAGTTTGCGAGGACGTATGAAGACTTAGCTGTGCAGCACGATGCCACAACAATGCCTAAACTACCTGATGGTAAGCCCCGTGCACCAAAACCGTCTAGAAGTACTCGGCCTGCAAACCATTGCCAAGCAATTCATGAACAGACCAGCCGACACTTGCCGTCGTGTTTTTGGGAAGTTTTTAAGGGAGGTCACGTCTCCGTTTTGTTGTCGGAATTTTATTTCTGGATAAATGTGGACAGTCTCAATGAAGCATTCAAATAGCCAGCCTTAATATTTGGAAAATCATCAAATTAAATTTGAAGTTTGATAAAAAAAATTTCAAATTGGTCACTATTTGGGAGATTAAATCAAACTTATTAAAATGGCAAAAAATCATCATCTTCTCATAGCCACTCCAAAATAATTTTCCCAGAAAATGGAGCACATGTTGCCATAAAGTGCTCAGATTCATACATTTTCTGGGGCATACGTAAGAGTCCTGAACCGCACGCCATATTGGCTTCGAGCTGCACACTCACATGTCTCCCCTGACGCCCCCCCCCACGCATACCCTACATACTTTTCAATTGGGATTGATGCCAATGCCAAGGAGACAACCTCTTGATTGAGATTTTGGGCCTCAAATAATTAATGAGAGAGGGGTGGCAGCATGTCGAGAGTTAAGTAACTAGGATGGAATCGAAACTGATGGTTGGAGATCGGTCTGTTTGAAAACAGCAAAACGTGATATCAGTAGCAATGATGGATTCCATAACTTAGATTGCAAAGTGGAAGTAAACTCACTAGTCTGTAGTTGACTGTATCTATTTTTACACCCTCCTTGTAGATGGGAGTGACAACATTTGTACTGAGTAGAGGCCGTAAATAGAAACCAATGTCTGCGACGTGAGAGTAACAGGCTTTGTTCTTCGGCCTCATCATGGGAGATGTCAATAATTTTGAGAGCTTTGTATTGCACAGATTCATGTGGTATCCATACGAGCTCCTTTTTGATCCTCAGACATGAAGAAGGCAGTTTCATTTACCTTTGTTCTTTACCTAAGCCACCTCTCTCAATTCCTAAGAGATTGTTCCAAGTATACCATGATCACCAAAGGCAATGAGATAAGCCAGGTCTTTTTCCAGGGTAAGAGGTTACCGAAACCATGAGAGGTTTCCTGCCTTATGCTCTACCCAGCATTATTATAGGCAGAACTGCACAGCAATGCAATACCGAGCATCCATCATCATTACCAGCAGCCATCTTGGGATTCAAACAGTCTGCTCTACCCAAGACCATGAATACAAGTGCTGAGAATGCAATCAGTATTCGGAATGAAGGGTTTTTGCATGTCTGGTGTTATTAAATAGGAACCAGAGGGAATTTTAAACAGCAGGCACAGATGAATGGTATTATATGCATGTATGCACACCTGTTTTGTGTTACCTCTCGAATGGGTTGATCACATGACAATAACTTTACTGCAGTTGAAAATGTCTTCAAGACAAGAAAGTGTAATGAAAGTCAACTTGAACTTGTATCGTTTCTAGTCCATAATAGCGGCTCTTCATTATTGATGCAGTGGAGTCTCACCAAACAGTTATGGACAAGGACTGCACTCACTTGGAGCAGGTGAACCCAAATGGAATTGTAATGCTTGAGTATGCATGGACTCCTCAACATCTCAAATTTAACTTTTTGAGATAAAGATCATGGGATGGGTGGCAGGAAAATTTGTTGAAGCACGGAGAAAAGTCTTGCTGAAGGAAAGGGAGGAGGGGGGGGGGATGGATGAAGCTCATTGGTGAGAGACAGTTTTTTGCAAAACATGCCTTATAAAGAAGAGGAAGAGGAAGCAGAAGAAGAGGGGGAAGAAAAAGAAGACTTGTAGATCATGATGAAGAGAAACATGTGTGGTACTTATGATTATGAGCGTCGATTGGTGGGGGACGGGCGGTACATTTCCCACCCACTTTTTATCAAGGGGCGGACAACATATCGATTGTCCCCCCCCACCCGCACTGTTTTCATTGAAGTAAGTTCCGTAACACAAAACGAGCTGCTCTAGTACAACCAGGCCGAGATGCTCCTCAAATACAAGAATAAATTTTTTAATCTCTCTATAATTACAGCAATCTCTGTGTGCATGTTTGTTCCTGGGCATGTTTGTCTGTGACCGTTGTTTCTCGACAACCACTCGTCTGATCTACTTGAAACTTGCCAGGTATATTGCTGGGGACCCGTGGATGGCCTTTTCAAGGTTTGAAATTAATCGGACGAGTGGTTCCCAAGTTATGGTCTCCGTACTCACAAGCCGTTCACGTCTGCTTTGGCTTTGGGAGTTGGACCAAACCATTTCACGTAAATAGAGGGGGGGGGGGTTGCCCAACACAGAGCCTCCCTGGATCTTTACTTTTTGCAAAAAAGAAAAAGAACCGTTAGTTTTATTGGTCTATTATAGTTCTATTAAAGATGATAGGTTAACAATTCAACATTGAGAATCCGTGATTCCCAAGCCATGGTCTCCCACCGGCCAAGCGTCCATAGCGATGTCGCTTTTTGATCCTTCGATGTCGGCTCTTCCTATCATTGCGAAGCAGAATTCTCCAAGCGTTGGATTGTTCAGCCACTAACAGGGAACGTGACCTGGACATTTTGAGGTATGTTGGCACATTTTCGGAATTTGTATCGTTATTTAATGAGTGTTTAAAGAAATCGCCGCTTCATGGCCCGGAGCGCCAGGCCTCGGATAGTGTTAGGCCGCAACGGCTCGGGGCCCTTTTTGCGACCAAAATAGTTTATTTCACCTTTCTAACTTGTATCGCCGGATGCCTGATATTATTACCTGCACGATGATGTGTGTGTTTAATTTTTGTGACTTTGCACCGACGAATTACAAGTCAATAAAATATTTCGCGGCCTAGTATGCTGATTTCACTCTACCGGCTCGCACTAACGAACGGAAAGATATTTTGTAACTCCGTTTTCATATTTCGCAGTCCATGACAGTGGCCTAAATCCCAACGTCGAAAACCGGGTGAAAATCGAAGGAAAGTGGGTATTTTGACGACTAAATTGGCTTTGAATACTTGGGAAACATAAAATAAAATGCGCTGATTCACTCGTTTTTGCAGCGTTTAATGTAAATAATGTTTTCATCGGTACTTCGACTTAGGGGAAGTATAGTCCTACAAAATGAGAGGTATCATTCGGTGGTCGGACTTATGAGGATTGAATTATAGATTTTAAAAGGTAGCTGTTGAAAAATATGCAAAATTCACCTAAGCGGTTCGGACAAACGAACGGAAAACTATTTTTGAATTCTGTTCTCGGATTATACAGTATCTACAGGGTAGTCATGAGATTACCTCGAAAATCCGATTAAAAAAAGGCTTAGGCTTAGTAGCTTAGCCGCGGCTTGCAATTTTTACGAGGAAAAATTAACTTCCCGGAAGGAATTTCTCTTCCGCCATCATCCGAATAATTTTCCATTTGCATGAGGACAAAGACGAAGGATAGACCGACTGAATAAGGATAATGGATAGACAGAATAAAAATGCCTTGTTTTGCAAAAATAACCCTTATAATTCACATGTCAAAATTTATTCAACTGAAATGTAATTCCCTTCTCGTTTCATAGAGGAAATGGATATCAGAAAGTTTTTTGCGACAGCATCATGTAGCACATCCCCAACCACTCTCCTGGAGCAATCAAGTTCCCAGAAAGAGCTGGACGATTCAAAGGAGAAGACAGCAGAAAAGGGTGCATCTGCGAGTACTCGGCCTAATTTCCCAGATCAGCCTTTTCAACCTCATGATGTCAGTTGTATCCCAGTCCAAATACTGCCAAACCGAAAGTTGAAGTTTCAACAACAGTGGTTCAAAGATTTTCCGTGGCTTCATTTTGATCAGAGCATCGGTGGTGTACTCTGTCACACCTGTACGGACGCTTCTCGTGAAAAACTTACCGAACTTGCCCGCTGTGCAGAAGACGCATTTGTCTCAAAGGGCTTTCAGAACTGGAAAAAGGCTACAGAAAAATTCAGAAAACACGAACGATCAAACACATATAGGCTTGCCTCTGAAAATCTGAAATGTCGTAGAAGTCAACCTGGTGTCCATGTGCAGCTGAACAGCAAACTTCTAGAAGAGCAAAGATCTGCACGGTCAGTACTTGTGAAGATTATCACCTCACTGCAATATTTAGCCCGACAAGGTTTTGCAATTCGTGGGAAGGATGCCTCTGAAGGGAATTTCAAAATGCTCTTACAGTTGCGGCCCGAGGATGATGTAAAGCTGAAGACATGGCTGTCAAGGAAGACGGCGTTCACAAGTGGAGAAATTCAGAACGAAATTCTACAGTTGATGAGTCATGCTATTCTCAGAAATATCTGCAGTAACGTGAATGAAATGTCAACTCAGTTCGGACTTGTAACTGATGGAACGCAAGATATTCAGGGTAATGAGCAGGAGTCAGTGTGTGCGCTATGTGACGGATTCCTTTGTTCAAGAAGATCTCATCGGCCTCTACCAAGTATCGTCAACAATAGGAGTATCACTTTGTAAGATGCTTCAGGATGTCCTAAATCGGTGTCAACTCCATATTGAACACCTTGGAGTGCAGACTTACGATGGGGCAAGCAACATGTCCGGAAAGTACAAGGGCTGTCAAGCACAGCTAAAAAAACTCCAACCGCTGGCCAATTATGTTCACTGTGGAGTTCATGTCAAGCTCATGTGGAGCTCATGAACTCATTACATCCAAAGCCCTACAAACTGCACCGTTCATAAGAGACGCCCTTGATTATGTCCAGGTACTCAGCAACATCTACAACAACTCTGAAAAATTCAAGCATCTGTACTTGAATATCCACGCTGACGATGCTGACACTCCTTGCCCTACACACATGAGGCCAATTTGCCCGAAGCGTTGGTTAACTCGTTCTCCTGCCGTGAAATCGATATTGGATAACTATCAAGCGGTACTGGATGCCCTTCAACAAGCAAGTGATGACTTTGGTACGAACACGGCATTGCGAGCCAACGGTATTTGAAGCTGTCTTTCATCAGGAAAGTGTGTTCTCGGTCTGTTTGCATCATTTTCCGTTCTCCAATCTCTTGAATACCTCAAAAAGGCACTTCAGGGTTCACAAGTTACCCTCTCTGGTATGCCTACTGCTGCAAAGGTAACTGCACAGAATCTCCAATGTATCCGTACCGACCAGACGTTTAAGAAGGTTTTCGAAGCAGCACAACAGAAGCTCCAGCACTGCCAACAAGATCCAGTGACCCTCCCTCATACGCGCAAGTTTCCGAAGAGACTTGATGGAGGCACGCAGGAATACACTGCCAATTCTGCAGAGGAGGTATACAGAGTTGAATTTTTCAAAGTCATCGACAGCGCATCCGAGAACTTGAACAAGTACTTCACATCAACCGACCTCATGGCGTATAGGGACTTGGGTGAAATGCCCCTGTCTGGGTCATTCAAACCACAAATAGTCCGCAAATATCCCAAACTGTCGGATTCCCGAGAGCAAGAACTTGGCTTCTTTCGTAACGAGTTCAGTGGTTCATCTGTTGAGGATTACCATAAAATATTTGTAGACATGGTGCCGGAAGTCCGTCGAATGTTCCCACAGGTAGAACGTTTGCTTAGGCTTCTATTGGTTTCCCCAGCAAGTTCATGCGAAGCTGAACGGTCATTCAGTGCACTCAGACGTATGAAGACTTAGTTACGTTCCACAATGACTCAACAACGCCTCAACCATCTCATGATCTGTCATGTTCACCGAGATGGTCTGACTGCAATTGACCCCCATGACATTGCTACAAAGTTTTTTAACTGGATCGGCAGACAAGAGGGTTCATAATTTTGGCACGTTTTAAGGTAAGTTGACCATACTCATGTTATATCAATTTGTATGTCAGTCTAGTTTTCAGTTTATGTTTGGCGAATCAGTTCAAGGGTCGTGAGAAGGAGGCTTGATAAACAATTATTTTTATATATATATATGTATATATATATATATATATATATATATATATATATATATATATATATATATATATATATATATATATATATATATTGTTGTGGTTGACCAAATTCACAAACCACCATTCAGGTCCCTTAGGTGAGATATCTCGGTAAGTATATGTGTAGTTAGGCCCAAACCCGTTGTCTAGAGGGAATAAATGTCATTCATGCGTGCTGCGACTCTTCAGGATAGCCGTTTTTCTTTTACTATCTTTATTTTGGACCAACCGCCATGATTACCACCGCCAACCGCGTCTCAACAGTCATCACAACATCAACCACCCACCGCGGGGCCGCTTCACCACAGCAGCCATGATCTTTACCGTCACACCTCGCAACCGTCGCATCGCCACTTTTTCTCGGGCCAATGGGGAGCGAGGTGAAAGGTCGAAGGCAGGGGGTCAAAGGCGAAGCCACGAGGCTTATATAAGCGACCGCGTTCGTCAGTGGGGTGCGTTGGAAAGAGTGCAGTTGGGAGTTCGCGGAGTCGGAGTGAAGAGGACGGAGCTGTGGAGAGGCGGCGGTGGCGAAGGCAGACGAGGGGGTGCTCGCGTCGGTGCCGGGAGCTGCACACCAGAGAGGCCAGCAACGCGACCGAGGTGGAGGAGGAGACGCTCGCCGCGGGACCCGAGACAGGGTTATACCCTCCTTTCCCCGAGCATCAGCAACCCTCTCGTGTTTCCCCCCGCGCTGAGATAGTGCGACCAAGGGGGCCCCCTTCCCACCCCCTACCAAACACTGTCCGCGAGGCCCGTGGAGTTGAGGCACCACCGCCGCTCCGCGTCTCATCACCAGACGGGTAGGCCCGACACGGTCTCGGCCCCAGGCCCGCCTACCCCCTCATCCTGGAGGGTGGTTCTCTTTTCTTTTGCTTTGGGAATATGTGTTGTCGGCGCCGTTTGTGAAGTAAAATTGAATAAGTGTTGCCGTGTGCTCGCGTAATCGGTATTAGATCTGCATTGTCGCATTTGCTTTTTGTCTTCTTCTTTTCTATGTGCTTTTGGTGGAATTGTATATGTGTGCTTTCCGTTCATCGCGAATAAATGTGCTTTATGTTGAACTGTTTCCCGCTTCGCTTCGTCATTTCTTTCATTGAATCCTCATCTTGCTTCACGTAAAGGGTTGGTAGTGGGCTGAATACGCCGATAATTAATCGAACCGTCGAGGCCGATGATAACACCGCTCGGTTATCCCGATAGTACGGAATGGGTCGCTTAAGTGGCCCGTGTCCGAAGTCGACCTGCGGCGAGGTGCGATCGCCCGGTCTACCCTCCGTGTGGGTACTTAGGTAGGTCGAATTTGGCGAGCAACCCTATCCCACGCGGGGGCCGATTGGCTCGATCGCGGTGAGACTGAAAGGTCCACCCGTGACTGGTTCCCGGCGTTAGTCCGAGAGGGTCACGACTGGATTGTCCGTCCGGTGGGCGACGTGCCGCGATTCGAGTTACGTGGCCGTTCGCACGCCGGCGGGCGCGAATCCGTAACAATATATATATATATATATATATATATATATATATATATATATGTATCCCTGTGTCGTAAGAGGCGACCAGGGTTGCGTCAGGAAGGGCATCCGGCGTAAAACATGTGCCAAATCACTATGCGGATCATACGGATGATCCGCTGTGGCGACCCCGAACGGGAGCAGCTGAAAGAAGAAGAAGATATATATATATATATATATATATATATATATATATATATATATATATATATATATATATATATATATATATATATATGTATCTTTGATGACACTTGAAACTTTGAAATGTGTATGATTAACATTTAATTAATTTTGCTCCGTCTGCTTACATTTGATAAAAAGATGGTTGATAGATAGTCAGATTAATTTTTGGGATTTGTGTGATCAGAAGGCAGCATGTCAACGAGCGTATAAAATCAAGAATTTGCAAGGGTAGACTTGCTGTGTCCACGCCGGCACGAAGTGGGCTTCGTGGTCTGGACATGCAATGTCTCCCCCACTTTTCAAAAGCAATCGACGCCCGTGCTCATGATGGAGAAATAAGGAAAGTGAAGCATTTAAATGTTTTAAAAACCTTTTAAAGGAAGAATGAACAAGTATTTTCTTCAATGAGGATTCAGTTTGACGATATGGAGAAAAAGCAGAAGTAAAGAAAGAGGGACAGGAAGTACAAGTAGAAGGCAGAGTGAGACTATACAGGTTGAAGAGGCGGAAAGGACATTTTGGTCAAAAACGTCAACATTGAGCCGCTATCCAAGGAGTAGGCCTGGGCTACATGAAAACGAATTTGACAAGAGAGACAACAGGGTACGATTTAACATGGAAAATTTTGAAGAAAACCCAAAACAGCAACGTCCACCGATTGGTTGGACAGCTGCCCTGACTCCACCCACAATTGTGACTTCGATGCTTATTGTATAGATGATTCATGAAGAATATAATTATTTTACGATCATGTATGAACACAATTAGACTACTCATAAATCACTTATTAAAAAATTACATGGACAGACAAATGACCGAAAACCATGATCTGTCAGACATCCACGTCCTGTTTCGATCGCGCTCTCCATGAATGGAGTTAATGGCGAGAAGAGCACGATATTCCACCATTTCAATGAGTTGATGAATAAATATGTAATGATGATGTAATAATTTACCCTTTTGCTTTGAAGAACGGGAATAAAGGTAGAGGAGGGTGCTGACACACCATTATACACCGCCCAAAATAGAGGAACATTCATTGAGACCGGTTGAGGACATGTGTTGCAAAGCAATTCTCGCTCTTGTTTCATATAATATAATAATGACCAACAACTTCCTTGATAATTTCATTATTTCTCTATTTTTTCTTTGAGAAAACAGTTTTTATATTTTTTGTTTGATTAGATTTCTGATATAAATCTTGAGCATTCTTGGTATCAATAAATAGGCAAAATGATATATTAAGTGGTTTGATAAGTGTATGACCAATTTTATCATTGATAATTACATCAGAAACAAATACTTCAGTTTTGCCCATTTGATGGAGTGGCCATGACTGTATTTCACCCTAAACTAATTAAGAAGGATCATCTCCTGTCTGAAACCATCTTAGTTGAGATGGTTTATGAGAATAGCAACCAGAGATTAGAAATCTGTGATCACGAACCAATCACCATGGGTAAGCCTCCTCCAGCCTCCTCCGGCTTAGCCTTGGTGATCACCCCTGGCTTACCCTTCACCCGTGAACCAATGATGGCCATAGTTTTTTTTTTCAGATGACCTTGACTTTCAACAATGATGGCCATATGACCTAGACCTTCAACATTTAGGGATAGGGTGTAAATTAAGAAAATGTGTCCTCATCTATGTGCATATTACAAAAACTCTCATCTTGTATGTATGTGTGTATGTATGTATGTTCCCAAAATACAGCCAAAACAGTACACGATAGCGCAAAATTTTTAGTGCCACATTACTCACCATTCTCCTGCGGTGTGCAGTATCAAGTTTCATTCAAATCGGGCAATGAAAAAAATTATTAAAAAAATCAATTCCCGATTCAGTCAAGTACTCTTCGGGAGTATTTGATCAATGCAAACAACCTCAGCGGTATAGTTCGCTGGAGCTATCTTTTTTTTCTTGAAATGATTTTTTTCATCAATCGCTGTCACAACGGGAACCCAACGGGTTCACGGGTCGTGTAGTATATTACTAAAACTCTCATCTTGTATGTATGCATGTATGTATGTATGTATGTTCCTGAAATACAGCCAAAACAGTACACGATAGTGCAAAAATTATCAGCCTACCTTACTCACCATTCTACTGTTTGATCAAGTTTTCGTTTAAATGCAGTATCAAGTGCAGTATCAAGTGTCGTTCAAATTGGGAAACAAAAAAATTATTAAAAAATAAATTCCCGATTCAGTCAAGTACTCTTTGCGAGAATTTGAACAATGCAAACAACCTCAGTGGAATAGTTCGCTGGAGCTATATATATATATATATATATATATATATATATATATATATATATATATATATATATATATATATATATATATATATATATATATATATATATATATATATACATATATATTTGAAATGTTTTTTTATCAACCGCTACCACAACGGAACCCAATCGATTCACGGTTCATCTCGGACAATCTATCGATAAAACTCATCATGAAAATGGGAGAAAAAATATTCTAGTTGTGACAAAAAGGTGTTTTTTGTTCATTAGGTCACAATCCCCCAAAAAAGGTCGAGGACACAAAACAAATGACAGGTGCAAAACTTCAGTGAAGGTAAACTATTATGATGCAAGAACATCTTGAAAGGCCAAGCGGTCTTTGAAATTCTGCATTGGCAGAATTGAGTGATGACAAAAAAAATGCAGTATTTTTTTTTTTAGACCCTCATTTGACCTTGACCACTATGTTTTTTCATACCACCATCTGACCTTTACTTTTAACTCGGAGGGTATTATGCAAATGAGGCATAAATGTGCCATGCTCGAGGCTATCTAGAAAGGGGAACCTCACATAATTTATGTTCCTATAATTGCTGCAAAATTTCATTCCGAGAGTCCCAGCTAGATCCGAGATTCATCGCAGACTTTGGCAGACAAAAGGGAGAAAAATGTAAATGGTGGTTTAGTGCTCATAGCAGTCTCAGGCGCTGACATTTAACCCAGGGGGTCATGATGTGAATTAAGCATAAATGCGCCTTGCTCTAGGTTATCTAGTGTGGGCAATTTTGTTCTGATCAGACAAACCTTCATAAAGTTTCGGCAAAACAAATGTAAAAATAAAAACTCCATAATTGAGTCACGACCAAATGTCTAAATAGGTGGAGGTCAAACATTTTTTTTATTTCAACCCCGCATACTTTTTATTCCCATTGTACAAAATTTAATTCCGAAAGCCCCAGCCGGCTCCAAGATACAGCTCGAAAATTGTTACATCTGGAAAATATTGCAAATTGGGATTGCAGGAAGAAAAACAAAAATATATTTTTTAGACATATATATATATATATATATATATATATATATATATATATATATATATATATATATATTTTATTTAGGATGAAAAAATATATAGAGAAAAAATATATTCCCGATCTTTGTAAAACTTGGCTCACAGATAATGACTGATGGCTTACAAATGCATGTCATTTTTTTTCAAGATCAGATCCAAGATCCTAAACATGTCCTCCAACCACAAATATATATTTTTTCTAAATTGTGGTTTATTATTCGTCGGGATCTATGAAACTGTGTGGTACCATAAAAAAAATTTGGGGCACTAAGTGGAGAAACAAACCTGACAAAAGCAATAAGATTTCCCCTATCCTATTGGGCAGTGGTTCTTAAACTGGGGGCCCACCCCCAAATGGGAGTGCAAGAAGGGGGGCATGAGGGGTCTATGCAAAAGTACACACATGTAATACTATGCATGTGTATATATGAATAAATAACTCTAAAGTGTGTGCGTGCCTGCACATGTGTGCAAATCTACCTTGAGGAATCTATTCATTGACCCACGTATCAAACACATCTTAGCTGGTTCTTTATCTTTTCAGGTGAGCTTAGGTTCTTTATTTTTGAGCTTTATTTTGCGATCTGATCATAGATGGCCGACTGGTAGACTGGCGGCCATTTTAGTTGTAAAAATAACCCTGGTATTGAACATGTCCTCAACCATTTCTCAGACATGCATTTACCGATCTTGGTAAAGCTTGGCTCACAGATAATGATTGATGGCTTACATATGCACGTCATTTTTTTTCGAGATCAGATCCAAGATGGCCGACTGGTGGCCATTTTGTTGACTAAACGTGTCCTCCAACCACTTTTCGGAGATACACAGACCGATTTTGTTCAAATTTTGCACAAAAGACAATACATGAGAATATACATACGCCGAATATTTTGTTTTGTAATCTGATCGAAGATGGCTGACTGGCGGCCATTGCAGTTCATTTTCTTTCTGTAAGCCATTAATTATTTTGGTATTTCTTTTTTGAAGTGGCTCCTCGTTATTTATCGTTTATAAGGCAGATCTGAGAGTTACAAGGAAAATTATTAAATTACTTTATGACTGGTTAAACTCGTTTCAACGGAAGAATTTGTAGTTACTACTAGAAACTAAACACGTCATAGTAGTAGTAGTAGTCGTAATAGTACAGCTGTGTACTGGACCATGTTTAGCACTCAACGTTTTCATTTCATGAACAACGTCTTAAAGCCCCTGTCACACCTTGACGATTTAGCCAGCATATGCCGACGTATGAAAAATTTGTCTAAAACGCTGGCACACGTCGAATACGTTATGGGTAAGTTTTGTATTCATTAAGAGCATGCTGGCATATGTCGTAGTATGCCGAGCTGTTAGACAAATTTTCCATGCTTGAAATTTTTTGACGTATGCCAGCGTATGACTCACACGTTCCGCATAATGCTGGCCATAAGTTGTAGGCACGTTACGCAATCGTTGACACACGTCGACACATGTTACTTTTAAGTTACTCATACGTCGAAACACGTCGAGGTAATGTTTAGCGTACCCGAAACTTATTTCTAACCTATGAGTAACGTGTTGTAGGCACGTTACGCGATCGTTGACACACGTTGACACACGTTACTTGTAAGTTACTCATAAGTCGAAACACGTCAAGGTAATGGTTAGCATCAGTGTTCCAGTCTCCCTGTTTTTTTTTTTCTTTTTCTTCGGTATGATGGTGAAGTTAACACTTCGATTTCTAGTGCGGTTATAATATAATATAATTAATAGGCTGCCGCTCAATGATTTAAATCATATTTAAATCATAACCGCACTAGAAATCGAAGTGTCAACATCACCGTCATACCGAAGAAAACAAAAAAACCATGGAGTCTGGAACACAGATGCTAACATTACATTGACGTGTTTCGACTTATGAGTAACTTACAAGTGATGTGTGTCAACGATCGCGTTACGTGCCCACAACACGTTACTCAAAGGTTAGAAATAAGTTTCGGGTAAGTTAAACATTACCTCGACGTGTTTCGACTGATGAGTAACTTAAAAGTAACATGTGTCGACGTGTGTCAACGATCGCATAACGTGCCTACACCTTATGGCCAGCATATGCGGAACGTGTGTCATACGCCGAGTACGTCGAGAAATTTTCAACATGCTGAAAATTTGTCGACGTACTCGGCATACTACGACGTACACCAGCATACTAAGACGTATGCCAGTGTACTACGACGAATGCCAGCGTGCTCTTAACGTATACAAAACTTACCCATAACGTATTCGACGTGTGCCAGCTTCGTTCGGCAAATTTTTCATACGTCGGCATACACTGGCTAAAACGTCAAGGTGTGACAGTGGCTTTAGGTGGGGAAAATTGCGTCGTCTCCAGCAGACTCCCCGGAATTGTAGGCCGTTGCACCAGATAATTCCATGAGCCGTGGGTCTCAGAACCGACCGTGGTTGTCAATATCTCGATTGCGTGGTGTGGGGTTATTTGTCGAGAGCCAAAGCACCTAAGTATCCATGCAATCTCGTCTACCGGGGAACCACACCCTCGGAACACCAGGTCGAACCGGATTTACTCTTCCGGCAGCGGTAAATTCACACTACTGACTCCCTCTTTGCCACCTACCTTT
>NC_140973.1:81871467-81936467 GCF_056783735.1 Eptatretus burgeri
GATGATCAGGTTCATCACGAGAAATTCCAATGGTCTTGAAGGATTTGGTTTCCGCGAGCAAGATGTGTGGCAGGGGTGCTTGCCCAGAGAGGAGCGCAGTACTCCATTAAGCTGCGAATGGCGGTCTTGTAGGTGGATAGGAGTTCAAGTGTGCCAAGGAAGGACATTGTACGACACAGGATGCCCAGTCAGTGACTGGCTTTGGAGGCCAACTTTGAAATGTTTGCATGTTCCTTTTCTCGGGGTGTGTTCCTTTTCAATTAATACATTACCAAGCCATATGTAACTGGAACATGCACAACAGGTCGGGAAAAATAATTCCCACCAAAAATATTCTTTCTATGAAGTAGGAATTGCTTGGAATCGACGTCGATTCCGGTTCACTATTCAATTCCTCTCAATTACATGGTTGGAATGGAATACGTTGGAATCGATTCCACCCACCACTACGTAGCATTCAAGCAAGCACTTTTGATAAGTAACAGCTGGCAGGGTCATAAACCGGGCGTAGTGGCGTGCGCCTGTAATCCGGCTACTCGGAGGCTTGGGTTGGAGGATCGCTTGAGGACGGGAGCCCTGCACTGGGCCGCGCTATGAGAGGGTGTAGGGCAGCCCGGAATCATGGTGAAACCCAATCCTTATCCCTGTGTCGTAAGAGGCGACCAGGGTTGTGTCAGGAAGGGCATCCGGCGTAAAAAACCTGTGCCAAGTCAGTATGTGGATCATAACGGATGATCCGCTGTGGCGACCCCTAACGGGAGCAGCTGAAAGACGAACAACAACAACAGCTGGCAGGGTCATACTAAACACTGCTGGAGATGAGCGAAGATGTCCACAGTATTCATGTGCGAATTGGACAAATGAACACTTGTTTGTCTTCGCAGTGAGAACTGTCGTGAAGTTCAATTCCGCAATTTAAATTTTGAAATTTGGTTCAGGTCAAGAGATTTTAGACTCTAGAGCTTATCGCATTTCAGCTGTAATGCTTATAAATGTCCAGAGAGTTGTATGGGGATGGAGGAGAAGGGGTTTGGGAGGAGGTGGGAAAGGGTTTTGGAAGAGGTTAGCATGAGGTGAGTGGAAGGGAAGGCAGACGTGTGGTGGAGCATTCATAACGATTCATACTGTCTCATTAAAATTATTCTGCATAGAATAGCAGTGAAGATGGAAACAAAATAATGTCTGAAATCCATTTTCTACCTGTCATACTGTAAACACCACCAGGACATGTCCGGAGTATCAAATAATGTATGAATACAACTCTGGACATTTATAAGCATTACAGCTGAAATGTGATATAAGCCATAAAATCTCTGAACCTGAACCGAATTTCAGAATTTAAAATGTGGAATTGATATTAACAGCAGTCTGACTGCAAAAAACGTGCATGCATTTGTCCAATTCACACATTGTTTGACACACGGGTCGTCTCCAGATGGTGTTTAATATCACTGCCGGCTTGGCAAGCGATTATAGCAATCGGAAACATTTGTGGTAACGAATAAAGGCACGAACATTCAGAGAGGCCCAGAGTGTCAAACAATGTCCAAAGTGGACAAATGAATACTTTTTTTAGCAATCAGAACTGCTGCTAAGGTCGATTGCACAGCTTCAATTTTGAAATTTGTCCGTGGTTAAGAAATTCCTGAGCTTATTGCATGTGCGGAAATGAAATAAAGTCACAAACACACGCCTCCGTGTGTTTATAAGCATTGCGATTATATCCAGCAATTCGTAGATATGAAGAGGAGGCATTCATTGATACGTGAAGAAAGTGAAAAAAAATATTGAGCTCTTTATCGTGATGAATGCCTTGCTGCCTATTCCAAGTCAAGGAATTGTTAAGAAGGCCCAAAAAATGGTGAAATTCCTCGGATTTCCCTTCTTATGCATGCAAAGTTTGGGGCCATTGGGTTTCATGGTTTTGGAATTATGGACAAGAGACGCGCACACGCGCGCACACACACACACACACACACACACACACACACACACACACACACACACACACACACACACACACACACACACACACACACACACACACACACACACACACACACACACACACACACACTGACATTTATTATTATAGACAAGCAAATACAACCTGTCACTTCCCTAATGGAAATATTAAGGAAGGGAGAGAGAGAGGAATGAGGGGGGCAGGGGAATATAGAGTGAGAGTGAGAATGGAGGAGGGTGGGGGAGCTAGGGAGGGGGAAGGTCGAAGAATAGAGGGGGGGGGTTAGTGGGTAGAGCGATGCCTCACCAAACGCGAGGACAATGGGAAAGAGAGTAGTGGGGAAGGGAGGAAGTGTGGAGATGGGATAGGATTTGGGAGTCGGTAAGCATGAGGAGAGGGAGCTCTGGATTTGCATTTAGTAGAGGGAGTTGAGGGAGGGGGAAGGAGGGGATGGGTTCTCAACTTGCATTTGGTCATGGGACTTGTGGAGAAGTGTAGGGGGTTGGGGGAGGGGGAGATGGGGGTAGTACAGGATTATATGAAATGGTGTACATTAAAAAAGCATGGTAATACAGTATGCAGAGACCGCCTGGAGATGTCCATGGGGGGTAGAGGGGGGGGGATTGGAAGGCAGCATGACTGGGAAGGAAAGGCAATGTGAGAGAATGGGGGGGGGGGTGGTGTGATGGGAGCGGAAAGGAAGGCCATGGAAGGGGAAGAGGCAGTGGGAGGGAAAGGGAAGGCAGCCTGAGGGGAAGGGAATGGAAGGGTGATAAAACTCGCCCAAACAGCAGCATTTTCTTTTTATCACCGGGTTCTACATAAAACTGGGTGGGAGCATTAAAAACCCATTCTATCTACCTGGAAAAGGCCTGCCTGGCTGCCTACCTGCCTGCATGCACACATACTCGCACATGCAGCAACCATTGCACCACTCAGGTTGGCTCAGAATCAGATTCTGTCATACTACACTTTCTGCAGAATCCGTTTTAAATTCAAAACTAAACCGTCAGTCCTTTACAGTCCCCTTAACAGAGGGGGAGGGGGAAGTGGTGCGAGTGAAAGAGAGAGGGGTGAGAGGGAGATGGGTTGAGGCGTGAGAGGGGGAATGCTGGCAGATGTGACAACCAGTTTAATGTCTATCCAAGAGATGATGCACACACATTGATGAATCGCCCTGCCCGTGAAACACTGGGATGACACCAGTTTATAGCAGAGTTTAGATTCAAACCCAGGTTAGACAGCTGAGAGCGAGCTTGTGTACCTCTCCGCTATTCTGCCATGGTGTGGGGATTCATTGCTTTGCATTTTGTAGCTACGAAAACATTTTCAATTATCTCGTGAACTCTTTCTAATCCTCTGTTTTATTTTGCCTTTCTAACTCCGGGGATGTCGCCATGCAGATCTGAACCAGGGTACTGCCATGGAAGCTTGTAGAGATCGAAGCTTGAAGAGCGCTCGCCAAGAGGGTTAAGCACTCAAGCACGCACTCCAATGAAATGTTTGATGAGGAACTGCTGGTTTGGCAAGTGATAGCAAGCTAATTAGTGTTGGAATATACCCGCAAAAACAAATAAACATCGCCGATTTCTTAACATTTTCAGATTTTCCTCCAAATTTCGACATTTATTTAGTCCACGTGATCCAATCTTCAAAAACCAAATTGATATTTCGATGATATACTTTAATTAGTCTGTGAGAGTAGATCATGGAAAATCACATCATATAATGCATGAAATCACTCCAAGGTCCTATTTTGAAAATTAAAGCACTTAAAAAAGCGATGTATGCAGTGATTCATAGGAATGTCGATGAGTCATTTGATGCTATTAGTGAGGAAGGTGAAAAGTTTTCTTTAGCACTTTATTGTAAAGAAACTGTTGCGGCCTGTTCCAAATCAAGGCATTGTTGAGCAGGCTAAAAACTGGTGAATTAAGATCTGAGTGAGGGAGAGCGAGGTGACTGAGGATGCTCCTTGATAAAGGTTAATTAAATGAGGCCATTGATTTTCTTTAAAAGGGTGTTTAAATTAACCCAAACACTCAAATTTCATTCGTGCATTTCCTTGGAGTTCCCTCAGTATGCATGCAAAGTTTCAGGCTGTTCGGTTTCATGGTTTTTGAGCTATGAAGGAGACTGACACACCGACTGACGCACCGACATTTATTGTGATAGATTATAATTGTTTGTTTCAATTGTGATGTGTTTATTTTTAGCTGCCATCGATCTTCAATATTGTCTCAAAGCCAAGGAAGCGATACCCCCTTTTCCAATAGGCCCTTGGTTTTAACGATCGCAGCATTTTCCAGGAACGTAACCACAGCAATTTTTGAGGGTTTGATTGTATTGTACCAGTACTTGCTCGTTCATTCCCTATATTTGGGTGGCTGATTTGAATGTTCTCGGCATAGCCTGCTGTCACTTGTTCCTCCTTCTCTCTGTCTGTCTGTCTGTCTGTCTGTCTGTCTGTCTGTCTGTCTGTCTGTCTGTCTCTCTCTCTCTCTCTCTCTCTCTCTCTCTCTCTCTCTCTCTCTCTCTCTCTCTCTCTCTCTCTCTCTCTCTCTCTCTCTCATTCTCTCTGTTTGTCTCTTCTATCTGAGTTTCTGCTTGATATTTTATAGCACATTAAATCTCTCAAGTAAGCTTCAGCAACACTAAAGCATTATGGGTCCAGGTTGACATCAAGGGTGTGTCTCTCATTTATTTTTTTCCAAATTGTGAGAGGCGAACACCGATCACCGTGGACTCTTGATTAGTGTTCCGTGAACTGGAAGAAATCAGGTGCACTGCTTCTTTGCCTCAAGGCTAAGGTCTGGCATTATTCTTTCCACCGCAACAGTACATTTTCAAATTTCCCCCTATCCAGTGCTTGACTCTTTGCTAGTATATTGGATGTTGACGTGGTAATTTCTCTATGTTGTCTTTGCATTTTAAGTAACGTTCTGTAGCTGCCCCAACACAATGGATGGCCATCTATTTGACCAAGTCCCTTTTCTAAATGAATACAATTGCTTCCAAGAAACACAAAAAGCATCGGTCTCAACCTTAATGTATTACTCTTGACGTAGGCATACCAGCTTGAATAATTAATGCAGTTCACTTCAGTAATTACAAATTCCTCACCAAACGGATTCTTAAGAGTCTCACAAATTTCCCAAAAACACATAAACACCGAAATGAGTAACTTCTATATGAACACACATTCCACCAGCAATATCATCAACTATATCGCACTCCATAATACAATATCCTCCCGAGCTCGAAACAACATATAGGCCCATCAATACACAAAAATTTTCATATTTCCACTCGTAAACAAGGTTACTTTCTCAACATGCATTTGCCTGGTGATTTATACAATCTCATATCAAGTTTAGACAAAGGCGCCCAAAGTGCGAGCAATAAACGAGGAAGCAAGTAAGAGATTTATTATTATTATTTATTTTTTTAAGACAAAGAACCTCTTCTTAACATACTTCCATCTCTTTGAGCCAAGAAATGATGCGATCCTTGAAAAACTTAAATCATTGGATCAAGGCCAGAACTGAAAAATGAATGTTTCAGCTTTAAGAATAGAAAGTATGAGAATTGTTCTGCCATTTGATGTTTGCGAATTTTTTTTTTCCTTTTTAAACGACACAGTGTACATTAAAAAGAAAAACGAGAACGGTCTACATTTGCTTACAAATAAACTCTGCTAACCCTCACTCTGCACCCGCATCAAATCAATCAATTCGCCAAATCGTCCACACCGCCTTCTGTTCCATCCCTGAACCCGTCCACTTTGACAGACACCGTGACTTTAATACTCATTTCTCACTATTTCACTTATCATTCACCAGCAGAAGCCAGAGGTAGAAATCCCACAATATGAAAACAGAAGAAGAAGAAAAAAAAAAAGGAAGCCTTGTAATCTTATGGTGGTAGAAAGAGCTCAAAATTGGATGCTACGTATTTCTTCACAAGAAAAAACATTTTTTTTGGAAGTGAGCGAGGCAACGGTCTACTGGCCGGATTCAATTTTTGTCTGATTGAAACGGAAATTACAATTTTCCCTGAGGTTTGGATTAATTTGAAGCAACTTTTACTTAATAATTATTTTCGCCCTGAGGAGCATTTCTGTGTTGCAGGGTGGGATAAATGTACACACACACACACACACACACACACACACACACACACACACACACACACACACACACACACACACACACACACACACACACACACACACACACACACACACACACACACACATATATATATATATATATATATATATATATATATATATATATATATATATATATATATATATATATATATATACACTAGCAAAGTACCCGCCCATGGGCGGGTACAGTTATCTGTTGAATGACGTTGGTCCCATCTCGATCGGATGAAATTGAGAAATTGACGTTATCTGGTGACCTTGACCCCGTGACCTTTGACCTTGACCTTGATCCCCTTATGTCCGTTCCCAAGGATCACATATGCCAAGTTTTATGTCATTCTATTCAACCGTTTGGCCGTCTATAAAGAACAAACAAACATGAAAAAATGACGTTTTAGTCAATTTATGATGTCATATCTTGAAAACCGGAAGTCCGAAGTGAATGTCGTCAATCAACTGTAATTTAATTTTGATTATCTGTCGAATGGCGTTGGTCCCGTCTCAATCGGATGAAATTGAGAAATTTAAGTTACCCGGTGACCTTGACCCCTTGACCCCGTGACCTTTGACCTTGAACTTGACCCCCCCCCCTGTCCGTTCTCATGACCCAAGGATCACTCATGCCAAGTTTCATCTCATTCCATCCAACGGTTCGGCCGCCTATAAAGGACGAACAAACACAAACACATACATACATACAAACATATTCTGTTTTTTTAGTATAGTGTATATATATATATATATATATATATATATATATATATATATATATATATATATATATATATATATATATATATATATATATATATATAGTAATGTAATACAGTAATCTCACTGTAATGTAAATATATGATCTCGACCAGGAATATTAAACTTGACATTGCCCTTAGGTAAACCGGGCGTAGTGGCGTGCGCCTGTAATCCGGCTACTCGGAGGCTTGGGTTGGAGGATCGCTTGAGGACGGGGCTCTGCGCTGGCCCGTGCTATGAGAGGGTGTAGGGCAGCCCGGAATCATGGTGAAACCCAATCCTTATCCCTGTGTCGTAAGAAGCGACCAGGGTTGCGTCAGGAATGGCATCCGGCGTAAAACCTATGCCAAATCAGTATGCGGATCATAACGGATGATTCGCTGTGGCGACCCCTAACGGGAGCAGCCGAAAGACGAACAACAACAACAACAACATTGCCCTAAGGTGGCCATAGACTGTTGAACATTCAATGTTGGATGACAACCTTTCACTTACTGTCAGTTTAGCACTTCCTTCCTATATACAAGCCACAATTTGTGTGGTGGCATCTGAATAATCACCTATGATGGATAATAATAATATAATAATAATCATCATGTTGGAAAATAAGATCCTGTAGGAGTGGAAATTTTCAAACTGAGAGTCATTAAAATGTGGTTGTGCATTCTTTTTTTTTATTTTGTGTAGCGGTTAGAATGCATGACACCCTGTATGGTATTAATCATGTGAAACCCCAGCGACTATTTACGTAGGGACAAAATGGCTGAACTGAAGAGGAACAGGCATCAAGGCATACTTTATTATAAACTAAGGTTTACAAACTGGGTGTAAATCATATGGATCCAATGAAATACAGATTGCAAAATACTGTTGCAGTTGTGGGGGGAAATGGAGGAATTTCAATGGGAATTTAGCTTTGAATAGAGTCGTTTGGTCTGTGGGTGTGTAGGAGGCATCTCACTGTAATTGAGTATGGAAACTGTGAGCTGAAGTGCGACGTGTCACCACATGGGGGGTGGGGGGTGGTGCAGTGTTCATTAGCTAGGGTTTAAGAATAAGCTTCCTCAGTATGTAATTGCCACCCTGTGACTTTTCCCTAAGTTTTTTTTTTAATACCAAAACCATGATGAGAAATAAGAAAATGTGCCGAGCAGGCAGAAGCCCTGCCTTCCTGGGTTTCGTGCAAGCAGGCCATGCCCCAGAGGTGCAGGATTGAGGGCATGGTCAAAGAGGAAGGGTTATTTGTGCATTTTGATTCGGAGAGATTGGGAGGGCACGCACAAACTCAGAGGCGGGAGTTCAGGTTGAGCGGACGCACGAAGATGACGGCACGATCCTTGTATTCGTTTTGAGGCGACTCGGTCCATGTTATGAAGCAAGACATTGGCCTTTGGCTCTTGGTTGGGTCGGTGAGGACGATCGACACATAAAGCGGTTGCACTGGGGCTCTGAGCCTTGGTGTTGAGTGCCACTCGTAGAGTGCCTGGCTTACATTTGTTCTGCTCTGAGAAAAGTGACGGCGCCGTTTTGGCACGTCTGCACGTGCTGGTGGAAGCGCCTCAACTCCAAGTTCCACAAAGACCAGCTCTGGGCCAAGCTAAGTACAAGAATAGTTGAAAGGAAGTATTTTCTTTTTATTTTGTTTTCTCCTTGTATTTGATTCCATGTGAAGAGGCGCCTCAATTTTAGGATTTATTTACTTCGTTATTATCATTACCTTTTGAATTATTGTCCTTTGTAAATATTTGTCTATTTTTATTGAACGTGTTCCTTTTAAGGAGCTGTAGCCGTGTATTTGTAGTGTGGTTCGAGTATAACACCCCTCCCCCCCCCCCCGCCGTGCATCCATTTCTGTGCTGTGCTCCTCCGTCCCTTCCAGCATGCAAGATACTCACCGAGAGTTTTGGCTGTAGGCCTTCAAAGCAACCGCTCGACCGTGTGGGGCTGGCGGTGTTAACCGCTCGTCACCACAAATTGGGTCAGAGGAACATGAGCTGCCAGCCCTGCGACAATACGAAAGTCACACATATCAAATCACTAGTTAATTCAATTCAGGGATTAGTAAAGTAATTGTCTCCTGTACTGTGCTGGACAATCACATCGCTTGCAACTCACTACGTGCACGTTATGTGTTTGCTCTGGTTCCGTAATCTCTCTCCAAAAGGCAAATCTGTTCCCGCGTTGTTACATTTTCGCTTCTCTGTTGTAGCATGAAATGTGCGAAAATTGATGCATCATGAAAGTTGCTACTTCCACAGTATTTCTGCAAGCTGTTCCAATTGGACTTGAACTATACCTTCTCTGCTACATTTTTTTTTCGATTGTAAAAGCAGTGACACTTCTCTTCTGCCTTCATTCCATCAGTCAAGTAAAGGTGCGGCAAATCTTTACCAATCATCGTCACCTTTCTGCATAAACAACTCGATGCTTCTCCAAGAACAACTCCTCTACAACACTCTTTTCCAAGGCATTGAAAATGTCAGAGCCTTCATCAAGCATTTTATTTCTGCCTCTATTTATTGCCAAGTTTCATCAAAGAAAAGACAAAGGGCAGGAGAAATATTTGTAAGTGCTTCACTGATTGCAACAACCAATGGCATGAGGTCTTGCCAGAGAGTTTGTCGATTGCTTCAATCAATTCTTCCGAATTCTCGAGTACTATATAAACCAAGCTGGCATCCCAAAAATTCCTCCGAGCCACAATCACCACTGAAAGATTTTCCTGACTTCGTTTTATCCCCATCCATATTTTCAGAATCATTTTTGACTTTTGCTTATCTCTGGCCATTAACCAGTGTGAAATGGACAATTATATTTCCCTGCTGTTTAACCGTACTCTTCCCTCAGTTACCAATTTCGAATGCCCTCTAAGTGGTACCTTGTTTTGTCACATTACCTCTCTCTCGATCCAAATTTGGAACAATATTATAAAACTCCAATGGAGGCTCTCACACTGGATTCAGCCAACAATTTCTCTTTCACATCATTTCGCTCTGATCATTGTGAACAATGCCTGTTTTGTGGACTTTGGGAAACCCTGACTCACTCCTACATGTCGTGTAAGTTTTTAAACTTCACCCACTCATGTCTACCTGGAGTGTTAATGTTTAACCCTGACTCACTCAGACCTACCTGGAGTGTAAATGTTTAACCCTGACTCACTCATACCTACCTGGATTGTAAATGTTTAACCCTGACTCACTCATGCCTACCTGGAGTGTAAATGTTTAACCCTGACTCACTCATACCTACCTGGAGTGCAAATGTTTAACCCTGACTCACTCATACCTACCTGGAGTGTAAATGTTTAACCCTGACTCACTCATGCCTACCTGGAGTGTAAATGTTTAACTCTGATTCACTCATACCTACCTGGAGTGTAAATGTTTAACCCTGATGCACTCATACCTACCTGGATTGTAAATGCTTAACCCTGACTCACTCATGCCTACCTGGATTGTAAATGTTTAACCCTGACTCACTCATACCTACCTGGATTGTAAATGTTTAACCATGACTCACTCATACCTACCTGGAGTGCAAATGTTTAACCCTGACTCACTCATACCTACCTGGAGTGTAAATGTTTAACCCTGACTCACTCATGCCTACCTGGAGTGTAAATGTTTAACTCTGATTCACTCATACCTACCTGGAGTGTAAATGTTTAACCCTGATGCACTCATACCTACCTGGATTGTAAATGTTTAACCATGACTCACTCATACCTACCTGGAGTGTAAAGGTTTAACCCTGACTCACTCATGCCTACCTGGATTGTAAATGTTTAACTCTGATTGACTCGTACCTACCTGGAGTGTAAATGTTTAACCCTGACTCACTCATGCCTACCTGGAGTGTAAATGTTTAACGCTGACTCACTCAGACCTACCTGGATTGTAAATGTTTAACCCTGACTCACTCATACCTACCTGGATTGTAAATGTTTAACCCTGACTCACTCATACCTACCTGGAGTGTAAATTTTTAACCCTGACTCACTCATGCCTACCTGGAGTGTAAATGTTTAACTCTTCACTCATACCTACCTGGAGTGTAAATGTTTAACCCTGACTCACTCATACCTACCTGGATTGTAAATGTTTAACCCTGACTCACTCATGCCTACCTGGATTGTAAATGTTTAACCCTGACTCACTCATGCCTACCTGGAGTGTAAATATTTAACCCTGACTCACTCGTGCCTACCTGGAGTGTAAATGTTTAACTCTTCACTCATACCTATCTGGAGTGTAAATGTTTAACCCTGACTCACTCATACCTACCTGAAGTGTTAATGTTTAACCCTGACTCACTCATACCTACCTGGATTGTAAATGTTTAACCCTGACTCACTCATGCCTACCTGGAGTGTAAATGTTTAACGCTGACTCACTCAGACCTACCTGGATTGTAAATGTTTAACCCTGACTCACTCATACCTACCTGGATTGTAAATGTTTAACCCTGACTCACTCATACCTACCTGGAGTGTAAATTTTTAACCCTGACTCACTCATGCCTACCTGGAGTGTAAATGTTTAACTCTTCACTCATACCTACCTGGAGTGTAAATGTTTAACCCTGACTCACTCATACCTACCTGGATTGTAAATGTTTAACCCTGACTCACTCATGCCTACCTGGATTGTAAATGTTTAACTCTTCACTCATACCTACCTGGAGTGTAAATGTTTAACCCTGACTCACTCATACCTACCTGAAGTGTTAATGTTTAACCCTGACTCACTCATACCTACCTGGATTGTAAATGTTTAACCCTGACTTACTCATGCCTACCTGGATTGTAAATGTTTAACCCTGACTCACTCATGCCTACCTGGAGTGTAAATGTTTAACCCTGACTCACTCATACCAACCTGGATTGTAAATGTTTAACCCTGACTCACTCATACCTACCTGGAGTGTAAATGTTTAACTCTGACTCACTCATACCTACATGGAGTGTAAATGTTTAATGCTGACTCACTCATGCCTACCTGGAGTGCAAATGTTTAACCTTGACTCACTCATACCTACCTGGAGTGTAAATGTTTAACGCTGACTCACTCATACCTACATGGAGTGTAAATGTTTAACGCTGACTCACTCATGCCTACATGGAGTGTAAATGTTTAACCTTGACTCACTCATACCTACCTGGAGTGTAAATGTTTAACTCTGACTCACTCATACCTACCTGGAGTGTAAATGTTTAACGCTGACTCACTCATACCTACCTGGAGTGGAAATGTTTAACTCTGACTCACTCCTACCTACCTGGATTGTAAATGTTTAACCCTGACTCACTCATACCTACCTGGAGTGTAAATGTTTTTAACTCTGACTCACTCATACCTACCTGGAGTGTAAATGTTTAACCGTGACTCACTCATGTCTACCTGGAGTGTAAATGTTTAATCCTGACTCACTCATGCCTACATGGAGTGTAAATGTTTAACCTTGACTCACTCATGCCTACCTGGAGTGTAAATGTTTAACCCTGACTCACTCATACCTACCTGGAGTGTAAATGTTTAACTCTGACTCACTCATACCTACCTGGAGTGTAAATGTTTAACTCTGACTCACTCATACCTACCTGGATTGTAAATGTTTAACCCTGACTCACTCATACCTACCTGGATTGTAAATGTTTAACCCTGACTCACTCATACCTACCTGGAGTGTAAATGTTTAACGCTGACTCACTCATGCCTACCTGGAGTGTAAATGTTTAACTCTGACTCACTCATACCTACCTGGATTGTAAATGTTTAACCCTGACTCACTCATACCTACCTGGATTGTAAATGTTTAACCCTGACTCACTCATACCTACCTGGAGTGTAAATGTTTAACGCTGACTCACTCATGCCTACCTGGAGTGTAAATGTTTAACCCCGACTCACTCATGCCTACCTGGAGTGTAAATGTTTAACCCTGACTCACTCATACCTACCTGGAGTGGAAATGTTTAACTCTGACTCACTCATACCTACCTGGATTGTAAATGTTTAACCCTGACTCACTCATACCTACCTGGAGTGTAAATGTTTAACGCTGACTCACTCATGCCTACCTGGAGTGTAAATGTTTAACCCCGACTCACTCATGCCTACCTGGAGTGTAAATGTTTAACTCTGACTCACTCATACCTATCTGGAGTGTAAATGTTTAACCCTGACTCACTCATACCTACCTTGATTGTAAATGTTTAACCCTGACTCACTCATACCTACCTGGATTGTAAATGTTTAACCCTGACTCACTCATAACTACCTGGAGTGTAAATGTTTAACTCTGACTCACTCATACCTACCTGGAGTGTAAATTTTTAACGCTGACTCACTCATGCCTACCTGGAGTGTAAATGTTTAACCCCGACTCACTCATGCCTACCTGGAGTGTAAATGTTTAACCTGCATATTTTCTGAACTACACCGGTTATTTGATCAATTTTCCCTGATTTTTCGTTTTGCTGTGTTTATGTATAACCTTGTTGTTACTCCTGACCTTGACTATAGTGAATTTCCTTCTTGCCGAAGTGAAGTTGGCCTGGTACAAAGCCAGGAAATCCCGAATACAAGACAATGGGTTCATCTTGATATTGTTTTGATGTTTAACATTTTGGTATTTAGCCGATTAAAGTGAGATTTTTCTTATTACTCATCGATTGATAAACTCATTTCCTATGGAAAACACTGGTGTGTAGGTAATGTTATGTTTGAAATCTCAGAAGGATTATTCGTCTGCAATTTGTAAGAGACACCCCTTTGACGGTGATGTTCTGTTTCATAATAGCTGTATAATTTTATTTCGACCGAGCTTATTGCTGAAACGATTCCTGGTTGTTTATTGTGGTTTTCCTTCAAAGATGGTGTCCTTTGAAATCTGTTTGATAACAGAGTCAAAAGTCAAAATCTTCCTCATCTCTCTCTCTCCTCCTCTGTCTGTCTCTCTATCAGTACCTCCTTCTTCTTCCCCCTTCCCGCACACTCCCTCTCAATCTCTCACACTACCCCCCCCCTCTCTCTCCATGCACGATTTGTTTTGATGAGAACACATAATGAAGGTTTTGGTCCCATTATTTGGAAGGATTATTTGTTTGAAGGTATGGAACCTCACTGTTAGAAGGTTCCTGACTGATGAACTGCAGGGTGGTCCAAAATGATGTCCAACTTTTCAAACAGCTGCCATGGTTTTACTAATGTGACCCTCCTTTTTATTTTCAGATTTCCTCAAGGAAAAGGTTTAAGGATTTTCCAGAGAAGTTTAAACGATGATGAACATTTTCTCTGTGCTTCAGCGGACGCTTTTTTTAAAGACTTATTTTTTCTTTTCTTTCCAGGACCAAGTCATTTATGTCGACACAAAGGCGGTTTCGTAGGTTCCATCCAAACACAAGATTTTTTTCGAACCCTATCAAGAATTATCCAATCAAAGACCTTGCCCGGCATTGAGAGCAGCGTCACCCCTCAATAGTTGTTGCAGTCTTGGCGATCACCCTTCCATTTCCAGAGAAGAACAACATGGCCCCTCTTCCAGTCAGTTAGGATGACGCCTGTGTTCCAGGCAGAGCACAGAACTGCATGCAACGATACGAGTACGGCATTTCCACCAGCATTCAGAAGTTCAGCTTGGATGCCACAGATCCCAGGAGCTTTACCCCGTTTCAACCGGCTCACCACAGCCTGTGTTTCCACAAATGAAGGTGGACCATAGTTTATTGAAGGGTCAGCAATAGGAATAGTAACACCCCTGATGTACAACTCCACAGCTGACTCACGACAGCTGACTCACTTGGAGTTGTCCTGCGAAGGGAAGCTGCATAGGACGTACTTCCATGGAGTGGGTTTTCAGATTTTTAAAATGCTTTTAGTATGTTTTGCAGAATGAAGGGTTTTCCGGTGGCTGGAGTGCAAATTCTGCCACCAACCTCTGAAAAAAAAGTAACCCAACTGCAGGAGGACGTCTGCAGACACAGCTGGGCAGTAGATATGGTTGGCCATTGGCTCACAAGGAGCTCCTCCGCCCTTTGACAGGTTTTGTTTTTCATCCTGCTGGGTGTCCATGTCATACACCCTCCTCACCCAGAAACTTGATGGGGGGGAGACGGTTTACTCACCGACAACCCGACCATGGAACACGTGAGTACAGGTCTACATGGTACCTGTAGAAAGTCACAGATAAAATCTGACCTGACCTGACAAAGTTCACCAGAAGGGGGCTATTATTGGCAGACCACCAGACCATGCACACCCTGCCTGCAGACACCTGGGGGGAGGGGGGAGGGGAGCATGGAAAGATCAGTGGGTGAGGGACCAGAGAGATGTAGTGGAAGACAGAGAGCTGTGACCTGTCTGTGTTGAAAGTGACAGGCCCAGAAACTCAGCTTCATCGTGGGAGATACCAATGATCTTGAAGAGCTTGGTTTCCATGGTATCAAGCTGAGCAAGGCGTGAATCGGGGAAGACACCAGCCCAGAAGGAAAAGCCATACTCCATCAAGTTGGGGATGAAAAGTCTTGTAAGTCGATAAAAGTTGAGATGTCCCAAGTAAAGGCCAACTTAGATGTGTGTTTTTTCTCAAGAAAAATCATTGTTAAAGGTGAGGTCCAAAAGTTTGAGTGACTGAACTTCTTCAAGAGGATTGTTAAAAGGAAGTAGAGGGGAGAGTTTGCCAGATGGTCTTCTTGGAGAGACAGAGTGAGATTGTGAGATTCTGTGTACCAGCAACGCGCCATCTTTTATGACGTCACTTTTCTCTCCGCACTCATCGGGGCATTATAGAGAGAATTTTCCTCCTCCCCATGTATGTCAGCCTGTGTGGTTTGTCTGTTCACTATCCTTTAAATACCAGGTATCAAGCAAAGAAACAGCATGTTCCATTTTAAAAGTCTTTGCTATCTATCTTCCTGGGTTGGACTCAAATTGCTGACCTTCCAGACTTCGAGCGATGCCACTGACTCTGGCTGTTTGCATCTGATTTTTAATCATCGAAGCTGTTAGGGTTAGGGTTGAATGGAAGATGAATCAGATGATGGGCCTGCTAATTGTAGATGTAGCAATTTCTTTTGCATTGTTTCTGAACAAAATATCCAGCATCACCATATCATGCTGGGAAAGAAAGGATTCCTGAAACAGTTCTTCATTGCCTCGAAGACATGATGCTGCTAGTGATGAAATAAAATGAGTTTTTCCCTCTTGACCAATCATATCGACATTTCTTGGAAGAGATGGATCGCAAAAGCAGGAAATACAGGAATGGATTGGTCGATATTTAGTGAAAAAAAAAAGATTTAAAACATTTAAACAAGAAAATTGTTGGAAAATAGAGATCGATTGACCTAATGATCAATGTACTGTTGTTGTTGTAAACGCAAAGCTTCAGGAAGTGATGTCATGAGGAAGGGTTAAAGTAGTGGTGTAAGTATGTAAACTGGATGATGCAATGCCGGATCATATACTCACTGATATCATTTAACATTGACCTTACATTTTCTGATCCTCAAGTCATTTACATCAGCTTACATGTCGATTGAATATAAATGTGAAAGTGAATTGTTCCACGAACTTTGACCTTTCTCTGAGCCAGCATTGAGAAACAAGATTGGTTTGATTCATGATCCGAATTATATAAACTCACATTCTGGTCCTTTACATCTGGAGAGAGTTAAATGAGAAATTTACGGTCAAGATCCCTGTCTCTCGTTCCCTCGTTTGTGTATTCCACAGGATTCCTATCATGTATTTTGGTTTCCTAGTTGCATCACCGCTGACTTATGGTTGTGCTGTCAATGCAGTGCCCCTGTATATCAGAACAGGGATTTAGAATCTTGTCACTGTTCCAGCACACAATGGATATCCCCTTGTGAAGCCATCTATTCAGTCAATGAAACCTTCAAAATCGACATTTAGAGAGATAGAGCGAGAGTGAGAAACTCATATGGGATATCCATTGTGTGCTGGACTTTCTGTGAATTGTTTGGCCCAGGAATTACCTCTTTTTATTGAATTGTTTGGCCCAGGAATTGCACAACGGCATTCAAAACAACGATTTGCTGCAGTTGGGATTCAAAACTGAGATCTTCACCTTATTTTTCTCAAATGAAATTATCTCAACTCTTCTTGATACATCTTGTTATAATTGTATATTATGATTTTATCACCGTATTTATTCATCCCCAACGCTTGTTATCCTGATTTACAGTCTGATAGCGCAAACAGTTCTGATTTATACGTTAACGACTCAAACTTGGATGTGTAGACATCTCACAACGTTCCGTGTAATTGCATCACCTCATGCTCTCCAACCTCTGTACCAACAAATTGAGCTCATAATGGACACGTCTTGGTCAACGAGCCTTCGTCGTTGTTGCTATCATTAGTCAAATACATCGCAACGTGTGTGAGCAATACATTTCCCATCATGCTGCGATGGGCTTCACAGACGATAGGCACGGACAGAGCTCGTGGTGCAGGGGTGATCACATGGAGCAGGTGATGTGTGATCACGCATGCAACACTGTGAGATTTCAACACGTCCAGGATTTAGTAGTTATTGTAATATTAATCATGTTTGTGGTACCTGACCTTTAAATCAAGATGATAGATAATAGGGGTGAATAAATACAGTGATAATTTGATAGTAATATACTGTTAGGGTTAGGGTTCAGGTTAGGGTAGGGTTAGGGTTAGGGTGAAAGAAGGTGGATATCATTTCATTAGTCTTGCCCATAATGCTGATACATGAGTAGAACAGCTATTACAAAATCGAAATTGATGTTTACCATTGGAGGGGAATTTGCTGCATCCCTTATGTGGAGAAGCTCTATTGCGGTGGAGCCGTGGACAATGGAATATATCCTGTTACACTTTCTGGTAATGTGTTGAAGATCATAAAATGGATCGATAGTATTGGCCATGGTAAGTTATGAGTAACAGTAACGAGGTTTGTACAAGTTAGCAAGTTGCTTTGTTTAAAATTGAAAATGCTTTCGAAAATTCCCCAAAAAAGGTTCCGGGGAATTCACGTTGTTTGATGAAATTAATTGTATTTACTGAAATAAATTTGAATGTCTAAATGTGCAACTGACTGACAATTGAAGACTTCAATCTGATCAGCTCACAGCCTCATAATCCGCGACAATCTCTGCAAATCTAACTATTCACAGTGACAACGTTCCCTCGACGTTTCCCTGGGAATCTTTAATATCACATTCAAAATGCTCCTGTAACCACAGCAGAAGCATCCTTTTGCAGATGACCTTTTGCTATTGTAAAAGCTCAAACTGAAGATTTAATACACTAACAGTCAGGAAATGTCACTGATCAGTTATCAGCACACTTCCAATGATTCCAAGCTGCTGCTTCAGCTTGAATGAGGACTGCCGTAGGACGGCTCCTTGTCTTGCTGAATCTCACAGAATATCCCTGAGACTCCAGATTTATTAATTTTTTTCTTAATGATGTCCCTGTTTCACAAAGATGCATAAAAATCTTCAGGAATTCTGAAAACATTTGACGAAAAGATCTAAAAGATAAAAATTTGGAGGCATTTGTTGACCGAAGCACACATGACGTAATACATACGCAACACATGGGCAATCGATTTTACTGTGTGAGGCATGTTCAGAGTGTGTCGTGTGAAACCCCACATGGCATTCTGTCAGGGAGATAGAGTTCCATTTCTCAAATGCTGTTGGCAACAATCACCGTGCAGATAATTCTGAATATCATTGAGTGCCACATGCCCTGTGTACTTGTGGAGTTGTGAAAACGGCGATGTGCAGTCTCTTCCAAATGCACAGCAGAAAGTAAACCTTCAATTGAGTGATTGTAGCCAACGAAATGCCAGGTCAGGTCAGGTATGGCAGCATGCACTGGAGCAACACGTCACTGTGTACACTTTCTGCCGGTACTCCAAGGGTCTCCGTCTGGCCATCCCTCAGACAGATGCCTGGCCCATCCCCATCTCCTTGAGATGCCGATAAACCTGCTGCAACCATGAGGCACGTGGTTGGCCCGTTGGCCTCCTCTATTCCTGAGGCTCCCTCACTGAGAGAATCTGGTGAGCAGGATCAGCATCAGGAAAACGAGCCACATGTCCATACAGCCGCAGCTGATGCTCACGGACTATGCACTATGCAGGTAAGAAATCTCATCTGCGTCTCTCTCAGTAACCGCTCGTTGGTCACAGTCTGACCAGCAATAGCCAAGAATTCTCTGAAGAGACATTGTATCAAAGGAGTTAACTCTTCGTCTCAGAACTTTGGTTCAAGTCCAAGTCTCACACCCATAGAGCAAGACTTGAAGCAGAAGACACTTAAAAACTCAGACTTTCTTCCTCCTGGATAGGTACAGACAACACCATACTCCATGATCTGGTGAATCCATCACTCCCAGGCCCGGCCCAGACATCTTTTGACCTCTTACAACATGTGGAGACAGGAATATCACTGCCAAGATATATCTCCCCGTGACCTCAACATCCTCACCACAAACAGGTACAGACATGATAACAGCATCCAATATGTCATTAAAAGCCTGGATCTTAGTTTTTGACCTAAGAAACCCATAATCCGAGTGGCTCTGCCTCTTCATTCAGCACCTCGAGGGCCCTCATAATGATATCCAGCGTCTCTGCAAAGATGACTGAATCATCTGTGAAATCAAGGTTAGAGATGTTGACACTCCCAAATGATGCACCGCAGCTTGATCTCTCAGAAATCCTCCCAATAATTCAGTCCATACAACCGCTGAAGTTGTGGAGACAGGTACACACCCCTGACGAACTCCAGTACTAACTGGAAACAAGTCGTTGCTTGAACCACCACACTTCACAGCACTCTTAGTACCAGAGTATAGTTCAGAAATCAGATTGATCAGTTTGGGTGCACCCCACGAAGACGGAGAATCATCCAGAGGGCATTCCCATTGACTGAACTGAACACTTTGTGGAGATCAACATTGGCTGCGAACAGCTCCTGTCAAAACTCTTTTTTGTGTTTGGTGATGATCCGAAGAGCAAAGATACGGTCAATTATTGACCTCTTTGGTGTAAAGCCTGACTGCTCTGTGCACTGGTGCTTGAGCAGATGGTGGCGAACCCTATCAAGAATAAGTAGAGGTATATTCAAAGTATACCGCCCCCATCCAAATTGAATAAATAAGAAATCCTCCAGCGCGCAACATTCCTGGTGCGCCGTGCAACACATGGAGATGGAATTGGAATGGAGATGTGTACAATAATTGATTGATTAATTGATTTATTGCATAAATAAAATAAATAAATATGAATCGTAAAATAATTAATTTCTTAATTGGCGAATATCATACCTAAACCACCACTATTTTCCCCCCCCCCGACTCTGTAACTATTTTTGAAAATTAAGTAATTCATAGAAAAATTGAATAATTAATTGATTAAATCAATAAATCAAAAACACCCTTTATAGCCAAATCACTTGTTCACTTTCCTGTCCAAATATGAGTTTCCTCGCTCAAAAGGTGGCCAAGATATTGCCCAGATGAGAAAGAAAATAAATAAGTAACTAATAAATCTATAACAATTAAGAAATTAATCAGTTAATTGATAAACGAAAAAATTAAAATGCCCTTTTTGCCAAGGCACATCCTCACTTTTGTCCGAACATTTCAGCTTCCAAGCTCAAAGGATGGTTGAGATATCGCCCAGACAAACAAACAAACAAACAAAGTAAAAACTGAGTACTCCCTTCCTTCAGCACCCGACAATGATGCCATGCATCGCCTAGATATGGAATTGGGATGGAGCAGTGCACAATTATCCGAACAAAGACCTTTCCCGGCATGGAGAGCAGCATCACCCCGCGGTAGCTGTTGCAGTCCTGGTGATCACCCTTCCCTTTCCAGAGAGGGACAGTATGGCCCCTCTTCCAGTCAGTTGAGATGATGCCTGTGTGCAAGGCATTTCCACCAGCCTTGAGAAATTCAGCATGGATGCCACAGATCGCAATACCTTTTCCCCCATTTCAACCGGTTCATCGCAGCCTGTTTCTCCACAAACGAAGGTGGTTCACAGTTGAATGGAGGGTTAACAACAGGGATAGTTACACCACTGATGTCCAACTCAGATGGTGGGTCAGCCTGGTACAGCTGCTCAAAGTAATAGGCCCAGCGGGCCTTCACCTCGGACATCTCTGTCAAGAGCCCACTCCTCTCTGCTCTAACTACAGCACACCGAGGGATGGGCTTGGATGAACGCAATGCATGAATTCTGTTATATGCAGGAAGAGAATCACTTGACCACAGGTGATGCTCCATGACATCACAGATTATCCACACATAGGCCTCCTTGTCCACCCTTGGCGCAAGTACAGTTTTACGCCTCAACTCCCTGAACAGCTCAGCTCTGCCTTTAAGCCTGGCCCTGTGTCTCTGGTCAATGGTGTCCAGTGTCCCTTGGGAGACAAAGTTCTTCTTCACCTGATGGTGGGTTCTAAGACATCTACCAGCAACATCAAGGATGGTAGTATTGAAGGCACTCCACAATTCTTCAGGATTCAGCAAAACACCCAGACTCCCCAAAGCTCCACTCGGCCTGCTTGCAAGCTCCTCAGCTACCCTCTCATCCTTGAGCTTGTCAACATCCAGCCTAAGCTGTAATGGTACCATTCTCCTGGATTTAAACTGCAACTTCAGAGCTGCTACAACAAGCCAGTGGTCAGTATTCAGGAACTGAGCACTCTGGTAGACCCTACAGTTGTGGATCATCCTCCAGAGACCACCAAGGAGCACATGGTCAATCTCCTTTGCCACACCACCAGCATTGGAATACCAAGACCAGTGATGAGCCTGTGGTCACTGAAACCATGAACCAGCCACCCGAAGTCCACAACTTCTTGCAAAGTCAAGGAACTTAGTACTATTCTGGTTCACAGTTCCAGACCCATGTGGACCAACACACGCTTCATAACCATCCATATCAGTGTCCATTGATGCAATGAAATCCCCTAAGATTGAAAGAGTATCTCGCCTGGGGAACTGATCAACCACAGACTCGAGCGTGGCATAGAATACGTCCTTCATGGCGTGATCACTCGCCTCAGTCGAAACATTTCCAAAGACCAGGGAAATGACACCCAAGGGGTGACCAGGAAACCTGATTGGGTAGATGGTTTCGTCACCGACAACCCGACCATGAAATAGGTTTGTACAGGTTTACATGGTACCTGTAGCAAGTCACAGATCTGATCCGGCCTGATCTGACATTAGTTTCAAAAGAGTTATTCGGGTAATGCGGTGAGATTCCTGAAACCGAAGAGATAATGTGGAGCCTTTACGTGTGATGCAACATTTAATAAGATGTGGATGCAAATCTGGCCAATTTGCTTCACCTGCCATTGTAGGGAGCTGTGTACTGCTTCCAATGTAATGTGTGTGTGATGGTTGGTAGAACAACCTTTGGCTCTGTAATATTAAAATAATCCAGTACCTCTCTGAAGAATGTCACAAAGGAAGCTTCGTGGGATGAGAAAGTAAAAAAGAAAACTAATGTTCTTTGTTGATGCAAGGTTATGCACAGCTCAACGCTCACATTATGAAAGTCACTTGCGAAATATGCACACGCAGCATCATGAAGGTGTTCCATGGATTTTTTTTGTGTTTGGGTTTGTATTCATACTGGGCTGACAGGATTTCGCAGAGGTATGCACACATACCTCTGAGCTGTCTCGCCTGGGTTTGAATCTTGACCCAGCTTTAAACTGCCATCCTGATACGTCACAGGCAGGGCGCGGCATCAATGTGTTTGCTGTCCTTTGGATATACAATAAGCTTGAGGATCTATTTGCTAGCTGTTAGTTGATGGATGTTAAAGATCCAACAATGTCCTTTACCACTAACACACTGAATAACGTACAAATTCCAGCCTGGACCCACAGTCCAGGCAGGAATTTGTGCCTTGTTCGGGGTGTAGTCTGGTCTTCTTGAAAGGTCTGGTTTCTTGAAGGTTCCATGACCGCAAGTTATGCTGTTTGCTATGTTAGAGTGTGGTTGCTGTCTGGGAAACAGCTTCTGCACTATAAACAAGTTGATCAAGTACAGTAGTTCATGTTTCATGTGGACAGCCTTCTTTGGATACCTTCAAATACACATCTACACCCTAGGTTTTCTTAACTCTGAAGTCACATTTTTGTAGATATTTTCCTTGAAAATGAACACTCATGTTGGTTGAGAAATGTATTGCCTAAAACTGTTACATGCTGTTAGTGGGAATAAAGTTTGAGTGGGAATAAGGAATATCACAGCATCTAAGAGACTCCAGTGGGTGGGGGGCTTTGTGGTCTCCAGACTCCCTACCTAATAGGCTAACTCAAATTTGTTGGATCCAACTTGGCAGCTGTGTGACCCAGAGCACAACAACTTGAGTATGTTATTCCACCAGATATCCCTGCCCCTATAACCCTCAATTTAGGTGAATGAAATGGATTGGAATTTCCCAGTAGAACCTCGAGGAACTCTAAAAGTAACTCCCCAACCATCGTGAACACCAAATGATCGTTGACTTTCACAACATCGTTGAAAGTCTGCTCTTGGCATCACTCTTTTTGAAATTAAATAAATGTAGAATTGAAATACCAGACTCGGTGGGGTAATGGTTAGAGCGTCAGCTCTGAGTTTGGGAGGTCAGCGGTTCAAATGGACAAACGATGTTGGGAAGGCAATGGCAAACCACCTAGGGTAACCCTTGCGAAGAAATTGCTCTGGCAGCACCCAGGCTCTGCAAAGAATACGGCACATCGATGTCAACGTTAAAACTGAAGGGTTGCTGGATATTAATAAAGTCTGCCGTCCAGTAGAAATTTTTTTCTACTAGAATTTTTTTTTCTACTGGAAAAAAATTTCTAAATTTTTTTACTCCCTCCACCTGTATGCATCAGGGTTAGAGTTTGGATTATGTACTAACCAGCATTCCTTTACGTGTAAATATTAAAATACATTGCCCGCAAACCTTGACAGAGACTTTGTACATTACTACACATCATATAAAACAGATTTACAAATCAAGTTGGATTCCTTTATCGTGGGGCAACTTAGCTAAATATAGCATAACAATTGTGCATTTTTTGAGGAAAGCACCAAATTTGGCACACTCGTAGCCTAACATATTATGAACAGATTTGGATATTGGGCCATCTCAAATTCAGCTGCTGATGGCTGTGGCAGCCATTTTCCACTGCCATCAAAAATTTTGAGATGGCCCAATATTATATCCAAATCTGTTCATAATATGATAGGCCACTAGTGTGCCAAATTTGGTGCTTTCCTCACAAAATGCACAATTGTTATGCTAAGTTGCCCCACTAATAAAACATACGGGTGTTACATTAGAACAAGCTCTAAGTGATTGGTCCATAAGGTAAGATGGTAAAGCCCATGAAGACTTGGGCAAGAAACTTCACAAGACCATTTTTTTTTTAGTTCACATACCACATGGCAACATTGTTTTTCACACCAAATAAACTTCCAAATTCCAGATGATTATTCGTGATTTAAAACATGTTTCGAGTCGAAATAGTCTTTAATGGAAGAAAGAGTTGACACCAAAATCCAGTTTCACGAACATCACAATACTTTGATTTGTTGACCTTTTGCACATAATTGGCTGTAGCTTTCAGCAGCCAAGGTGCCTCCATATGCTGTGAATCCGATTGAATCAGCTCCAATAGAAAATGGCATCACTGTTTCCTTTGGTCAATGTAACAAGGAGCAGCAGGTGCAATGAAGCAAGATAAGGGAATTACTAAAAGGTTTTGAATTTTGCTTTATGGATTATTTCCATCACAGTGCATGGCACAGTTTGCAGCCGGTTAAATGCCTGAACTGCTCGCTCGTGATGCAGAAACAGCCACTGCCATTTTGGCATCCAAACCAAAAGTAATCAAATCCCTTTTTGTTTGCATCGTTTCGACGTCGTTAATCACAGACGAACATAATTCCCGTAAACCTGATCCGATTTGTGGCTTCTTGAAATTTAATTAGAATATATATATATATATATATATATATATATATATATATATATATATATATATATATATATATATATATATATATATATATATATATGCACTCAGGAGAGTGCAAAACCTCCGCCGCCAATACTGCTGGGTCACTCAAGTGAACCTTATATTTTATTCATTAAATATGATGTCAACAGTGCTGACAGTTATAGTTCTTTTCTCCAACATTTTTTTTTGGGGGGGGGGGGGGGGGGTTGGAAATCACTTAAAACATGTAGAAAAGCAAAAAAAAGAAATCGAAATTTTGTTGAAAAAAAGTTGCAAAAATTTTTTTCTCTAACAATTTTTTTTTTTTTGGGGGGGGGTGTTGGAAATCACTTAAAACATGTAGAAATGCAAAAAAACAAACATTTTTTTCTCTAACAATTTTTGGGGGAGGGGTTGGAAATCACTGAAAACATGTAGAAATGCAAAAAAACATTTTTTTCTCGAAATTTTTTTGGGGGGTAACAATTTTTTTTTTTTTGGGGGGGGTTGGAAATCACTTAAAACATGTAGAAATGCAAAAAAATCTTTTTTGGGGGGGGGCAACAATTTTTTTTTGGGGGGGTTGAAAATCACTTTAAACATGTAGAAATGCAAAAAAAAAAAAATGCTCTAACAATTTATTTTTTTTGGGGGGGGGACAAAGTCCAAAGTTTAATGGCATGATCCTTGGACCATACCTAACCCCCCCCCACCAAGTTTCGTCGAAATCCGTCGAGGAGTTTTTCCGTAATACTGTTCACAAACAAAGAAACAAACAAACAGAAAGGGGTGAAAACAGTAACCTCCATCCATCTTTGAAGATGGCGGGGGTTAACAAACACGACATAATAGTGACCGAAGCTTTTCGTGATGCACTCTTCAGGGTAAAAAATCAACCCCGAGTAATCCCCGCTGTGGCTGTGCAACCCCAAGTAATATTTACCTCTCGCCGTTTGCTGATGTCAGTCAACAAGGATGTGCTACCCACCTCACAAACCAGCAATGTTATTTATGAGTTTAAGTGCCGATGTGAAGCTCGGTACGTGGGCCGCACAACACTAAGATTGGCTGATCGGATCAAACAACCCATCCTCTTGGCGATTCGAAGAAAGATTGTGGGAGTTAGAACACAACCAGTGGGAGCATGTAGAAATATCCAGCAACCACCGGCCACTGTACCTGCTTCATCTGCCATTGCACAGCACCTGGTTGCCAACCCTACCTGTGCAGACCAGTACAATGCAGATATGTTCAGGATATTGAGCCAATGTCGGAGCTCGTTTCATTTACGTATGTTGGAAGCAACCTTCGTCCTTACCACCGATCCAATACTATGTCGTCAAAAGGAATTTGTATGATCTCTTTGTCTCTTTCAGCATGGAAAGATCAAGGGAAGTACGGTAACAAATGGTGAATGGAGCTTTGGGGAAACCCATCCCCCCTCTCTCAAGGATGTGGTTGCAAACGTCAATCATCGATGAACTCTGCTCCAGCCAATGGGAGTTCGAGGTGAAGATGATGAGCCGACCAATGGGCGTTCGGATTAACCGTGATGTCATTACGGTTGAACCAATCAGTGTCTATCTTATTTAGACCTGGGTATAAAGCACGCGCCTTCACTTCCTCTTCTACTTGCTGCGATTTTTACCCTAAGAGTGCAGCACAAAAAGCCTGGGTCACTATTATATCGTGTTTGTATCCATATTGTAGTTCTGTTGTACCAAACATCTGTGTGTATATATATATATATATATATATATATATATATATATATATATATATATATATATATATATATATATATATATATATATATATATATATATATATATATATATATCTATATCCACATTGTCTTCAGGATCAAGGCCCACAATGACCTGAGCTGCTGATATCCCAGAAAATTCGAAACGTGGTCGGTTCATGTACACGTGCAACTTCAGACGATTATGAGGCTCATCTCGGTAAGTGTTTGTTAAATTTTTCAAAACAGCATCACCTCAAAATCCATGTTTGATTAATGTCGTTTCCACATTACAGAGGCTTAGAGTGGCTTTGTGGTTGCAGGGAAGAATCCTCGGTGCAATGAGCCACCCGTGTGGGTTTGATTTTTCACGGTGGCTCAACGGAACGTCATGACCTGCAACCAACGCCGCCATGTGTGCAATCAAAAGGTGATATACAAACGTGGCCACCTCTTGTGAAAGATATCATGCACTTCCACATCCCCCGAATTGGAGATACAGTGCTTCGATTATTGTCCCCTTTAAAAATGTGACGAGCTCAGTTGTGCAATGTTCCCACGCAGAGGCCATACCGGTAATTGCATTGGCTTCATTTGGTGGCGGCATAGAACTTTGTGAAAACACATTCATAGATGGAGGTACATTCTGTATTAAGAAACACAAAGCATTTTAATCTTTAACATTGAAAAACCGTTTCATCATGAAATCGCTCGAATGAACAATGCACGCTGAATATTCAGCCACTGACCTTTATCGCATTGATGAAACTTTTATTTTTATCCTTTAAAATAAATGTATGTTTAATCCTTCATCGACAAAATATTTTCTCTTTTTAATTTATATTTGAAGGAAAATGTACCCCATCCGCATCTCGACTTGCAGCACGTCGAGCGATCCAGAAATTGAGAACTCCATACGAGAGCACATGTCAGGCAGCCAGCACACCTGGTTTCTGTTTCACACTCTACAATTTGTGCACGCAGCTATTTCTATACCACATTTAAACCCTTCGAAGTTTGGAATACTCTTGGGACGTTGTCTGGTTGGAACACTGAGAATTCTCATCGTGCTTCCCCTCTGTCTGTACTCATTAGCCTGTCCTTATTTTGGCCACCTCTCATCTGTCTGTGGTTCAGCTTGACTTACTCCCCATCTACAAGGGTGCAAAAAACAAACAAACAAACAAATCCCATCAACTCCAGAACAGAACGTTTATTTGCAATTAAAAGTAAAATCAAGGAATCCATAATTTCTGCAAACAAGTTTTTTTTTTTTCCTTTTTCCCAAAGCCTGATCTATGATGAGCTTGGGTTCCGGCATGGTCATTCAACTCGAAACGTGCTGCTGTTCCTCTCTGAGCAATGGCTTGAGGAACTATATATCTAAAAAGAGGTCAGAACCATTTCTCTGAACTTATCTTGGGCATTCGACATGGTGGCATAACCTACTCTGCTTGCCAAGCTAGCCGACTGTAGTAAATGTAGTGACTCATGAATTTTTCATTACTCATCGATTCATTTTTTTTTAATTTTATTTCGTGACTATTTCTAATATAGCAAACATGTAAAGTCGACTAGCCAATCCAGTTGTATCCTTCCAGAGAGAGCCAATAGACCCAGGGGTTGCTGGAAGGTGGTCACAAAAATACGAGAGCTCGTGTGCTTTTCCTGGCAAGCATTTCATTATTTGCAAGTCATTCGGCACCTCGGCATTTGGTGGTGACTTTCGCTCCACATCATCGGGACAGTTGAGAGGTGGATTTTGTTTGCTTTGCTGAACGGCTGCGGTTACAGCGAGCGAGCCTCTTCTACGTATTTTCCTTGCCGCCATTTTGGGGCCGCAGCAGCTCGATGCCCAGGGATTCTTCATTTTCACAAACTTCTGGAGAGACGCAAGGGATTGTTAATCAGATGGATTTCATTTGCACTCATCATTGCGTTTTGAACACGAGTGTGATTTCTTTTCTTCTGGTTTGGATGCTAATCATCATAACCAGCACACGAAAAAGGAATTAATTCCACACGAACAAGGCTGCCTCATGACCTGGTTTTCTGACATTCTCGACTCACACACTCGATGTATTGCTATCAATCTTGATGAAGTACTGCTTTCCCCTCAGGGCTGGTACCCCAGCCTAAACTTGTTCAGCTTTACGGTGTGGAGGCCAAGGCCTTCAAGATAATTGGAATCTCCTTTGATGAAACTGAGCCTTTTGGCCAATCACTTTGCCATCACAGACAGGTCGGCGGTACCTCTGTCTTCTTCTGCCTCTTTTCTGGTTTCTGGTCTTGCATCCTCTGCTGGATACTCGCTGAGGTTCAGAGACTGGATGGTGGGTGGTTACATGCTGCTCATGCTGGGTGGTTACACCTACTATTGGTCTGGTCGCTCTGATGGTTACCATGCCCAAGGAGTTGTTGTAGCTGTGTCCAATAAGCTGACTCCAATGATAATTGAGGTAACACCGGTCAACGAGCGTATTATGAGACAAAGGATTTGTCACTCCTTGGGTGTCATTTTCCCTGGTCTCTGTTTATGCTCCGACTGAAGCGAGTGATCTCAACATGAAGGACACATTCTATGCCACGCTCGAGTCTGTGGTTGATCAGTGACCCTGGTGAGATACACTTCTGCAGTAGTCTTGGGGGATTTCAATGCATCGACTGGAACTGATAGCGATGGTTATGAGACATGTGTTGGTCCCCATGGGTCTGGGGGTGTTTGCTCTCTGGCTCATACTGCTGGATCCCCATCTCCTCTACAGTAACAATGCATCTCAAAAATTCCCCTTCATGACGAAAGCGGTTCAAAAGGCTTTAGCAGATTGTCACACAGTTGTGCTTGTTCTCTTCTGTGAGTTGTTTCAGAACCCATCTTGCAGAAACTTTATGAAAGCCAAGTCTGTTGTTGATGATTTCATGTGCAGAACCATGACTGATGTTCAGATGTTGTACAACTTCGTCGATAGTCGACCGTCAGTTATCCAGAACCATGGTGCGGATTCATTCAATGTTTTCCTCTATTGTGGACGTGGATGGGCGTCCAGATCGCTCATCATCAGACACACTTGTGCGACCATTTTTGAACAGGGTAAACCAATCATACACTCCGCTGCGATAAAGCACTGTTCCTATGTTGTGCTGAGAATCTGTGATGGATTTCTGCCCCTGGTACCCCTTCAGCCCACAAAAATCGAATCGCGGCACGCTCCTCTTTGGTGCGAACGGACAGCGGAGCGGTCATGCTAACTCCCTTACAGCGACACAGCTACTGACTGCTCAAGGTTGAAACTGCTTCACAATGGCATAGAGAGTTCGTTCTTGTACCGGCAGGAACAATAAGCAATGTAGTCAACACAGCACAGTTTTTAATTAATCATTGCGGATACTTTTCGACTCACCCTCGTGCATTGTTTACAACTGTGTTTCTGTGTTTCATCCTACTGTATTCGTGAGCTCTTTGGCCAATACTCAAATCTTTCCTTCTTTCTGAAGTTTCCGGGCATCCAGTGAGTCAGGTTTAAATAACGTTATTTATATAATATTTTCCTTTAAAATAAAAAATGAAAATATATCTTCACTAACAAATACATATTCACTCTTCCCAGCATAAAGGCAATCACTGTCAATGGTGAAATCACAACTGGTATAAAGATCTTAACATCTATAAACTGGTGTTGGCTTAAGCCGCTGTCACACCTTGACGTTTTAGCCAGCGTATGGCAACATATCAAAATGTATGTAAAACGCTGGCGTACGCTGAACTATTAATGGTTTTTTTTTTCCAGTTTTGGGCATATTCATAACGAGTTGGATGTATGCATAACGTATTAGTAACGTACACAGAACGTTTCAATAACCTATAGATAACTTATACAAACGAATGCTTAGCGTGGTGTTGGCGTTCACAACCTATGCCCAACGATGTCTAACGTATGCATAGTGCACGGCAGCATATCGCCGACGATCACATGGTGTAGCCTATTAATGGGCTGCTGCTCGACGATTCAAATCATAACCGCATTAGACATCGAAGTGTCAAGCCGCTGTCACACCTTGACGTTTTAGCCAGCATATGCCGACGTATGAAAAATTTGCCGAATACGCTGGCACACGTCGAATACGTTATGGGTAAGTTTTGTATAAGTTAAGAGCACGCTGAAGCACGCTGGCATACATCGTAGTACGCCGAGTACGTCGACAAATTTTAAGCATGCTGAAATTTTTTCGACGTATGCCAGCGTATGACGCACACGTTCCGCATACGCTAGCCATAAGTTGTAGGCACGTTATGCGATCGTTGACACACGTCAACACACGTTACTTGTAAGTTACTCATAAGTCGAAACATGTCGAGGTAATGTTTAGCGTACCCGAAACTTATTTCTAACCTATGAGTAATGTGCTTTAAACCTATGAGTAACGTATCTCCAATGCATATTGACGTATTTAACGTCTTCTGGACGACCACAGAACTTGCTGAACGTGTTACTAACTTACAGCTACCGTATAATGGCGTATTGGCAGCGTTTAGGGGAATTGGTATATAAAAATGGGGTTCACAGGAGGAACCCGTCAGTGTTCCAGACTCCATGGTTTTTTTTTGTTTTTTTTTCGGCATGACGGTGATGTTAACACTTTGATTTCTAGTGTGGTTATGATTTAAATCGTTGAGCGGCAGCCTATTAATTATTATATTATATTATAACCGCACTAGAAATCGAAGTGTCAACATCACCGTCATGCCGAAGAAAAAAACAAACAAACAAAAAAAAAGAACCATGGAGTCTGGAACACTGATGTTCCAGACAGACGCTAAACATTACCTCGACGTGTTTCGACTTATGAATAACTTACAAGTAACGTGTGTCGACGTGTGTCAATGATCGCGTAACGTGCCTACAACACGTTGCTCATAGGTTAGAAATAAGTTTCAGGTATACTAAACATTACCTCGACGTGTTTCGACTTATGAGTAAGGCCGAGGTCACATTTGTTCTACGGCGAGGATACGGCGGCCGTACGCCCTCTGAATTGACAAACGTGCGGCGGCCGCAGAGAAACTGAGGTGGCCTCAGGGTGGCCCTACGCCGTTTGGATATATTTTACAGGCCGTAGGGGCGCCGTGAAATTATCGCGCGGAGTTATAACTTTTTTTCATTTCTACATTCGCCGTAGAAATTCGACAAGCCAAGCTATGACGTAGATGTGTTCCACGTCGACCGTATGGAGGGTGTACGGTGGGCTTGCGTTATTCGTGCGGCTGCCTTAAGCTCTTCTCAATGAAAAATGAATTTTCCCAACCCCCCAAAAATTACGGCGGCCGCACTTTTTCCACGGTCGCCGTACGGTGACCTTGCGGTCTGTTTTACTACCTGCGGGCAACGCAGGGTCGATGCACGGTTCCCCTACGCCCGCCGTGCACCTACGTACGGCCTCCGTGGCAGTCTGCGTCGACCGTGCGTCCACGGTGCGCTACCACTAGAGATCGGAGTAAAGGTGTTTGCCTATACCGTGGTGCCCCCAATCTCCCAATTTAATTCATACCAGGAGGCTGTTCGGATTGCAAAAAGTTCAGATTCCAAAAATATTTTCCCAATAAGAAATAATGGAGTGAATTAATCCGTTCGTGGACCCAAACAAAACCCACTTTCAAGACACTTTAAACTGAAATTACCCATGTTTAAGGTAAAATAGGATGAGTGAATGACCTTCGGTGGTGGTGTATTGTTTGTAAACTGGTGCAATCACCAATCCAAAGGTCCACACAGGCTCAAGCTCCGGCCTGGATTCCGATCGCTCGTGCACTCTGCGAGAGCGCTGCCCCCAGGGCAGCTCATCAAACATGATGCCCGCAGAACCACAATCGCTTTCATCAAACGCATCGGGCTGACGTAATCATGGATATTCCAAATTACAACTGGTTTTGCTGTGAAATTGAATCCTTGCCCGACAGCCCGTCACAGCACGTGATCGGATTGATTTTTTTTTGTTATTAATTAAAACACAAGATGATTAAAAAAACAAACATCACAAATGAAGGTGAAAACACGAGGTAAGGCCTGTCACATTTGGCTCGGCGGCCGGAGGGTCCACAAAATGTACGGGCACTAGCAATTATAAGGCGGCCGCAGTATTTACACGGTCACACAATGTAGCAGTCACATATGTTTTTAGCAGCGTCTCGCGTAGCGAACGCTGCTCATAGAGAGCTCTGTTGTTCTTCTTCTTTTTCTTTTTTCTTGCGAACACAAAACCTTAATCTCTCGGACTCGGCTCTTGTATATACAAGATCCGGATCGCCTTAAATACTGAGCACATGTACACATCCTCACATAGACGGTGCCTTTTGAGAGCGTGTATCATGAACTTTTAAATATATTCGGACATTTGCTTTAAAGTTTCGAAAAGTTGACGTTACTATTTAAAGATTATTCCATTTATCGTATTGTAATTTCAATATTAATATTGTAATTTCATATCCTGGTGTTGGCGCAGTGGGTGGGGCAGCGGCTTGGGATCCAAAAGGTCCTGAGTTCAAGCCCCGTTGGGCCACTGAATTAATACACCAGGGGGTTGACTCAGCCTGTCATCCTTCCGAGTTCGGCGAAATGAGTACCAGTGTACTGGGCCGGTGTATACCCCGGTTAAAATAGGTGTACCATATCCCTGTATCATAAGAGGCGACCAGGATTGCGTCAGGAAGGGCATCCGGCGTAAAACATGTGCCAAATCACTATGCGGACCATATGGATGATCCGCTGTGGCGACCCCTAACAGGAGCAGCCGAAAGAAGAAGATCGTATTGTAATTTCGTAAATACATTATTTATTTCGTAAATACACAATATATCGTAAATACGTAAATACAGTATGACGGGTTTCGCTATTGCCTTAATGAAGGCACGTGACAAAATATCGGAAGTTGTTGTTGTATAAAAAAAAAATTTTTTTTTTTTTAGCCGACAAAACCTTTAGGTTTTGGACGCTGCTCTTGGACACATTTGTCCTTGTTATTTTTCGGAAAGCCGCACGGCATATTTATAAATTGTGGCGACCGAAAGCATGGGTGTGCCGTACGGTCTTTGATTTGATGTCGCACGGTGATCTTAGGGCGTTCCTGCGGCGGCCATAGAATTTTGAAGGCAGACGCAAGGTGCCCACAAGGCGACCGCAGGGGGACCCTAAGGCGAACGTGCGGCCAGATGGACGGTAACGAATGGGTTAATTTTTTTTTAACCAGTTCTTTTGTTTCGGCTTGTCGAATTTCTACGGCGAACGTAGAAATGAAAAAAGTTATATCTCTGTGTTATAATTCCACGGCGACCTTATGACCTGTAAAATATCGCCATATGGTGTAGGGCCACCCTGAGGCGACCTCAGTTTCTCTGCGGCCGTCGCACGTTTCTATCAATTCAGAGGGCATACGGCCTCCGTATCCTCGCCGTAGAGCAAATGTGACTGAGGCCTAAACTATCGATCGACACACGAGAGATGCTTTCACGAGTACTTCCACCGACGAACTGAATGAACAAAGCACGAAGATGCTGCTCGAACAGGTGGGGGAGACGCGTGAACAAGCATGAACGCTACGTTGTGTTCGGTTTTTTTAAATGTATTAGGTTTTTAGGGCAAAATTTTCTCGAAAAAATTGTTCGGATTCCAATTTGTTCAATCAATGGGGTGTTCGGATTCTGGGGGGCACCACGGTATATTATAGTTATAGTATATTCAGTTGTATATACTGGTATATTTTTATTTCAGTGAAAAAAGAACTGGTATATATACCCACTCGTTACCGTCCGTCTGGCCGCACGTTCGCCTTAGGGTCCCCCTGCGGTCGCCTTGCGGGCACCTTGCGTCTGCCTTCAAAATTCTATGGCCGCTGCAGCGACGACCTAAGGTCACCGTGCGACATCAAATCAAAGACCGTACGGCACCCCCATGTTTTCGGTCTCCACGATTTCTAAATACGCCGTGCGGTGACCCGAAAAATAAAAACATATGTGACTGCAACATTGTGTGACCGTGGAAATACTGTGGCCGCCGTATAATTGCTGGTGGCCACAGATTTTGGAGACCCGACGGCCGCCGTGGCAAATGTGACCTAGGCCTAACAAGTATCATGTGTGGACATGTGTCAACGATCGCATAACGTGCCAACAAGTTATGGCCAGCGTATGTGGAACGTGAGAGTCATACGTTCGCATACGACGGAAAATTTTGAGCATGTTAAAATTTGTCGACGAGCTCGGCGTACTTCGACGTATGCCAGCGTGCTTCAGCGTGCTCTTAACGTATACAAAACTTACCCATAACGTATTCGACATGTGCCAGCGTTTTAGACAAATTTTTCATACATCGGCATATGCTGGCTAAATCCTCAAGGTGTGACCGGCTTTAGTGATTAGGGTGGTGGCTTGGGATCCTAGCGTCATGAGTTGGAGCCCCATTGGCCACTTGATTAACACCAGGGGTTGACTCAGCCTGTCGTCCTTCTGAGGTCGGTGAAATGAGCACCAGTATGCTGGTAATAGGGGCAGTGCATCAGCGGCATAGCTGCACCCCCTAACCATTGATGCAACCAGCAGCCAAAAGGCAGCGCATGATGGGAACATGTATAAAACGAATTTCATGACTATCTTTTGAACACAAGCTCTTAGTATCACATTTATCTTAAGAACCGCGATTATACTATCATCACTTACAAATTCACCTTAATATTTGAAGGTATCGTGGATCATTTATATACTTAAAAAACAAAAGTCCAAAAGATAATTCAATCAAAATTAATCATCTTTTTTGTGGTTACATTGTTGCATTATCTCAATGTTGAAGATAGTTATGTTAATTTAAACATATAATTTTTCATTTGAGGTATGCTTTATATTTTCATATCCCTAACTGGAACATTCCTTAGATATTAATTTATTCATACAGATTGAGAATTAAATTTTAGTTTATTTAGATAGATGTTTCACCTCCAACACGTCACAGGTCTACAAGAGCTCTGCGTTGTTATTGTTGGTGTTGTAATATAGCTCCAGACAGAGTTCTCTCAAACAAGCCTGTGTCACGGAGATGGCCAATCGATCTCCCAGGCGTGACCCAGAGATCCCCCACATCTCGGATGGTGAACCCACGCCTTAATGAAGTCGGGGCCATGACAGAGATAGAGAGTGCGAGCAAAAAAATTACAGACAAAAGGGAAGGGCAGGTCCATGGGGACCAATCAGCACCCTAACCGTCACCTCGCTGCCCTGACAAATCCAGGCAGTAGGGAAGAATGGGGAGGATTTGGCCCCCGATTTGTGTTGAAGAGGTGGGTGGGGAGTACAACTACCACAGAGGCGTCTCCAACAGTTGCACCCATGTCGTTCTTGTTGCTGTGGTTCTTGTTGAGGGTCGATTTTTAAAATGTGGACCCATTGTTCAAACACCTGTTGGACCCACCCACATTTGTCTCTTGACTCCACCCACCATAGCACCCAGACAAAAAAATATGGCCGTCATCTTGGATTTTTTCTGGGCCTAAGACATCAGGCAATAGGCCTCTGCTGATTAATTATCCACTGCCCGGGTTTGTTGCGTCAAATTTCCATTGGCTTTGTTTGGGTCGAATATTACTCATAATGAGGGACCCCCAAAATCTAATGATCTGTCAAATAAATTTTTTAGTAAGGTTTAATCAAGTCTGTCAGCACGCATGGTACACGCATCCCTAAAAAAAGTGTTACATAATTTTTGAATGGCCCAAAATTGGGGTTAAATGATCCGTGACTGTGTGGCGAATCGGCTTGTTCTGATATATAACCATGGCGGAGGGTGACATGGATGAGAGGTGTTAAGTTAATCTTTTAATAGTGCATTATATGTGTGTTTCCCAATTGTGCTGTTCATTTTTTAAGTTCATTAATTGATGTACATTTCCCAATTGGACCGTTAGAAGATTTTGTTGCAGGTTGTGACCACATTGCGGTCACTCTTGATTATACTTTGATGCACGATATTCTTGACAGAGTGCCAGTGCTGCCGAGGTAGTTTATTGACATTGGGTATCCTGGGTTGTTTGCCATTACCTTCCCAGCATTGTTTGTCCAATGTTTGTTTGTCCAAAAGACCCCGAAGTTCAAGAAGTCCAACAAGACCCCAAAGATCAAAAAAACAAACCCCAAGACCCTTGAGACCAAGACCTTAACACCATTTTGACCCCTTACACTCTTACACCCTTCAGACAGATTAGACAGCTCAGACCATTGACCACTAAGACCACTTGGATCTTCTTATATCACAAAATAAATTTCAAATAAATACAATATCAGCAATATTGCAAATAAATTTGTCGAAAAAAGCTTTTGTATTATGATTGGTGTAAATAATGCCAACACAGTAAATCTGTGATGTCAATCTCTGCAACGACATTTGGAGAGGCGAGCGCAGTGAACCGAACCACCCCAGTATCGTTGAATTTTACTAATGATTGTGATTTTTATATTTCCATTCATGTTGATTCATTCTTTGAACGATATCTTGAATGTTGTGCTTATTGTTATTTTATGGAGAAGATGTTTAAACACGTTTTACAGGGATGTTTTATTTGTTTGATTGTATTTTTGGGAAGTACTTAATCAAGAAAAGTTTTTTATTTATTTATTTTTTTAAATATAAGCATAATGGTTATTAATTCCTTGGTTAAAAAATAAGGTAAATATAGGTTTTATCATCTTAATGGTTTGGAGAATTTCTTAATACATCAACCTTATTTTCTTTGTCTAATCCAAAGATGTTTATGGATAAACCTTTCCGATTTTTCAAACTTGGAAATAACTGTTTATTTAACTGGATATTCTACAATTTCCACATTTAACTTTTCATACGTTTTATAGTTATGAAGTTTACATTTGCGAGGTTGTGGAGAATATAAATGGATTAAGATATACTGGAGGAAACATTTGTTTATCCTTATTTTGCATGTTGATTATGACCTTTTTATCTTTTATGTTTTTAGGAAGGTCTATGTAAGATCGTGGTGATGGGTCTGGTTTGAAGATTTGTAAATCTTAATGTCATGTTTTTAATGACAAATTCTGAGCCTGCTGTTTGGTCATCCAATTTGTCTCTTGCATAATTTAGTAGTTCTTCATACATAAGTCAGAAAAATAAAATCTGAAAATTTTGTAAAGTTGTATGATTGAGTACATACATCCACATTCTTAGATTATTGTAGTTACTTCTGCCACCGAAGGTGGATGGACTTTATGCATTCACTCGTTTCTGTGAGGATATCTCAAAAGGTTATGATGGATACAGACGAAATTGGTGGACAGGTTGGATGTGTGACAGACGCATTGATTCGATTTTGGTGAGATCCCAATCCGGATACTATAATTTTTAAAGTTTTTCTTCACAATTGAGAGATGGGGCCAAAAACTAGATATAGCATGATGATTTTCTTTCTCATTCTCTCTCTAAAATGTTGCCTCTTCTCTTCTCTTTCTCTTCTGTTTCTCCTTCTCTTCTCTTTTCTTTGTTGCCATATTAATGTTTTATCACCCTTTAATTGTTTTTCTACAAGGTGTAAATATATCCCTTTGTTTTTTTTTCCCTTTTTGTTATATTGAGAAAGACTCTTAAAATTATTTTTTTACAGATGATTTTTTTCTCTATTCATAAGAGAAGAGGATTATTGAAAATTATTTTTGTCTGTTTCCCTGCCACTTCATTGGAATTTCCCAATTGTTATGTCTGTCTGTCTGAAGGAGGAAATGCTGAAAACCACAAGGTTCTTGGAAACCAGCCAACAAAATCAAAAATAGCAAGTGATGTTATCTTGTTTTACGCATTTAGTGAAAATTGGTGAGAATGATTTATTTTAAATATCGTATTACTGGTAATTATGGGAAATAGCAAGGCGCCCGTGCTTGTACTAAATTTTAAACTGTTTCGGAATGAAGGGGACAAACATGAAAATGTCATGTTTTATCATTGAGCTAGCAAGCTGGGAGCACCAATTCACATTTATTGGCACATCTTCTGCAATTTAAATACTCTAATGATGGTGAGGTGCTTCATTTGAAAATGCTTGTTTGATATACTTCTGTAGCTTTTTGATGCCTTTGGACCGTAATAAAAATTTGTATCAGTGTCAAAGCCAGTGACCAATTGGAAATTAATAGCAGGATTATTAATTATGGGAGTTAATGAACATGTGCTCCAAAGGAGTGGTGCATTTTGATATTTTAAAAAAATTCATCAGAAAAAAATGGTAATTACTTCCACCACCGAATGTGGATGGAGGTTGTTTTCACTCCTTTGTATCAGTGAGCAGCATATCTCAAAAAGTTAGAGGTAAAATCGTAAGAAACTTGGTGGACAGGTTGGGTGTGTGACGAGGACAAATTGATTTGATCTGGTGAAGATCTGGATCTGCATCCGGATACTATCATTTTAAAAATTTTTATCAGTGATTCTTCACCATTGAGAGATGGGGTCAAAAACAATATGTTGCATATCTCAAAACGTTGTGGACAGGTTGCAAAAAAAAAACAACTTGGTGGATGATTTGAGCAGGTGACAAGAACAAGCCAATTATATTTTGGTTAAGGTCCGAATTCAGATCTGGTATATCAGTGGGATACATCACATGAACTGTTCAGTCTGGCAGAGGTATGTGCTCTTCCGAGTGCCATTCTAGTTATTAATGTATTGTCTCAGAAATTGGTAATTATTGGTGAACTTCTTTGACAAGAAATTCTTGAGAAGAATGTCTCAGAAACTGGTCATTAAAGGGTAAATGGTGAATTATTAAATTGATTTTGGTAGAGGGGCAAGAAACCAACCAATAACATTATTTCATGATTCAATTGCTTAATAATCACAATATTTATTTAAATTTTGAAAAGACACAAGAACGGACGACAACATCTTAGACCACGAGGCATGTGTCCAGAAAATGATTTCCGTGGCGCACCTCTTGGGGCAACGTGGAAACACTTGAATTCATTCGTCAATAGTATGCTGAGTGCAAACATCAAAATCCACAATCCCAAAGCTAACCAGTTTTTGATTAATATGCATTTTAATTATGCTTCACCAAAGCAGCATCCTCTTTTGACTCCTATTGGATAATTATGTGCATTTCAAAGGCACAGAATTTCCTTGTTCTTGATGATTCTCCAACTGATGACTTCTGTGCAAAATACGTGTTACGCATACATGGATGGATACTCTGATGGGACTTGTGTTGGCCATGTCAGGAACCTTGTATACTCTTTGAAACAGATATGGTGATAGTGGACTTCAATGGCCACATCTCTTCCTTCAATTTGTTAGAGCAAGTTCTCATCTCCTGTCATCCTCACTGTCTCTAGTCTCGAAGATTGTCTGCAGTCAGTGTTTGGCATTGGGAAAACTTATCAAGCACAGTTTTCCTTGGTTTCTTGTCGAAAGTCCACTTGTGTTTTTTTTTGTTGCAGTTAATGCAAACATATGGACAAACATGTGTTTTTCTGGGTTAGCTGACAGTCTGACGATGAGAGTAGTTTTCTTCTTCTGGGTTCACTGCCACTTTCCCTGTAGCCACCTTCATCTACAACTGGTTCTTGTTCAGGTTCTATTGGCAAAGAGAAAAATAACAGAATATGGAGACAGAGATTGAAAGAGAAGTAGAGAGGGGGCGTGTGGGGATTGAAAGGTGTCATTGTGGTGGGACAGAGGGGAAGACTGTTGAGTAAGAAAAAGAATTTTTTTTTTTTAATTCATTTTCAAAAAAACATATCGGACACAAAATATTACACGTCATACACTTCACTTTGATTCTCCAAATTTTTTCCATTGTATTTATATGGTGACTATGAACCATGAATAGCATAAGATCTTACAATTTCATGGTAAGGCAACATTAATGTATTCATACCAGCAGAGTACCTGCCCAGCGGGTGATCGTGTTCAAGCATGCAACACTTTCTTCTGATGCATACCATTATTTGGGTGGTGTATAGGCAACTGACAGCTCTGTGTACACAAAAAACACAAGGTTATGTGCATGAAGGACAAACATACCTACTGCTTATAATTCTAAACACCTCACTGTACTGGAAAACGTGGGGACAGGAATACCAGACTATAAATGGTGGATACTTGTAATATCCTCCCCCACCTGGAGGTGGCGGTACACGATACACATTTACATCGAAAAATTGCTTCCCCCCCACCTCAACGCCAAGACCACCGGCAAAGATAAAAACATCCCTATCCATGAATTGGGGTCATGCTGATCCTCTGTAGCCAGTCTGGATGTAATTGGCCCAGAACTGTCGGAGGAGTAGCGCGACAAACAAACACTTCTTCATGAATTATAGTAAAGATGCAGGGGCAGTTCAAAGAGATTGAGGGCTCTGGCCAAGAAAAATGCTTTTCTAACCCCTCACTAATTTTTAATTGTATGAAGTCATAGAGTATGGAATTGAGACTTCAATAATACAAATTCCAATTCCAAGTCCAAAAAGAGTGCAACTGAAAAAATTGACAACGCCCTGAAGCTCGAACTTCTTCTGTAACTTATCATAATAAAGCAGTGTACCAAGTTTCAGTTCAATATGCTAAAGGGTATGGGAAAAAAGTCTGAAAAACCACAGGTGGAACAGACAGGTGAGACGGACAGACGGACGGAGAGCAAGTCTATCGTCCCCTCCGGTGAAACAGGTAGGGGACTAATAATAGTTTAACAAGTACCATGTATTCATCTAATGTTAAGTCAAGTTCAAAAGTATCAACTTTTCATTATTTTTTTTTTTAAATACTTGCACTGCACTGCAGTCATGTGTCGTTATGCAAATTGCGAAGTCCTAACTATTGGTCACGTGATCCTCACAATCTCTCAGAAGTTATGCTGTAACTTCATCCAGAGTATTTTTGAAAACTACGAGCTATGCGCACAATGCATTTGTCTTTTCTTATGTGATCATACTCCACCAATGACACGATGTGCTTTCAGACAGGGTGGGAGGATAGCCGAGAGGTATATACACTCGACATTGAGCTTTATTTCCTAGTCTCGAATCTTGACCCGACTATAAACGACCACCCTGGCTCTGAACTGTCGGTATGTCGAGGCATCAAAGTGTGCACGGGCCCCTCAGGAGGATATTAATCAGGAAGACCCCTTTGCCAGCAATGGTCGTTGGTTGATGTAACAGATCCTCCAGTGTACCTTTCGAAGAGGAGGTGAGTTGTCACTGACGTCCTGCTACCAACACTATTTACCTGCCTGGACTGCAGGTAGCAAGTGGCCTGGTCTTCTTGGGAGTTCCTTGACACTATGTTGCACTATCTTGGTGTTACACTCTCAAGTTAGACTCTCATGGTGTTATGACACCATGGTGTTACGCCGCCCAGTGTGACCACTCCTTGGCTTTTTTCACAAGATCTTGGCTATTTGTTGTTCACCTTGCCGTCTTGGTTTTCTATAGGTTTTATTGGCGTATAGGTTTTCTATTAGCATCGCTTTTCCGAAACCTAGTGAATTATTGGCTTTTTTCATTGGCTCACCTTGTCATTATGAAAACGAGTGGTCACACTGACGCTGTCATGGTGTTGCGCCACCATGGTGTGGTTTCTGTCTGGACAATTGCTTCTGCACAAACAAATTCACCAGGTGTTTCACTTCATTCATGTGAACAGCTATCATCTATTATGAAAGGCACCAATTATGCTTTCACATTAGAGGAGAAAGAAAGGAGATGGTCACCACAGGCATAGAGCAATTGTCCCATTCTAATGTGAAAAGTGACCGTTACGTCCGACACCTTAAAGAGACCATACTAATATCCGGACACCCAACAAGGAGAAAATGGTGGAGGGAGAGTGATGAAAACTGCAAATCCACAACATGACAGGTTTCTCAAAGCACCAGGATGGATGATAAATCACTGCCAGGGAAAGAGGGAGTTGATAATAATGGGAATGAAAAGACACGCACAATGGAGCCATTGCCCATCGGGAGAAAGCTTTTACGATAAGTGCGAGTTTATGCCATCCTGACGAGGATTCCATCATTTCTCACTCTTCAACTGCGATCTTACACATGTCCATGTCAGGAGACATTCGGCTTGATTCGTCGGTGGAGCCTCGAGGGAGCGTGAGCTGTCATCACGAGGCTTTGTGCGCAAACACGAGGACAGCCTCGGGTTTAATCGTGATGCTTCTCGCACTTAGCGGATCTCATGTGATTATCTTTGAGGAGAGCTGTTGGGGGGTGTTTCGCACTCATTGCCTGACAAAAGCAAAACGAAAACTTCGGATTTACTTTCGACCTACCTGTGTTGTGCAGCAGATCGTGAGCTTGCTCTGCGTTCGCACAACACATGGCCCGAGAGGCTTTGACTCCAGACATGCCGATCTCACGTTCCAAGGGGACTCCAAAGTCACACACGGTCCCAACGATGTTGTGTTTGACCTTCAATGTTTCTGGCCACTGTAACAGAGGCGAAGAAAGTTTTTTTTTTTTATTGTTTTTGTTTTTCTCGCTGACCTTGTGATGCTGCAGAAATCCTTCGCTGGGGTTGTCAGGATAGCTTAGGAGTATGTACTCACCAATGAGCTGTCCAGCCTGGGTTCGAATCTCAACGCAACTGTGAACCATCACAATGGTCTTTCTTATGTCGGGCAAGGCATCAATGTGAATGCCGACACCTGGATGGATGTCACACCTGGTGTCCTGTCTGCTGGTTAAATTTCCAACGGTGTCATTCATGAAAAGTCGGCAAACTATCGCCAGTATCCTGAACAAATTCCTAATTGGTGCTCGAATTGCAGGAGTTACCGCATCAGTGACACTCACAGCTACTTGCTGCATATGAAAGAGTAGAAGCCTTTGCCTGCCTTGAGACGACCAATGATATCAAATATTTGACTCTTTCCACAAACAAAAAGGCCACACGGTTATGAAACCAGAAGATAAATCCAACGTTCAACCCTCCAGCTGCCTCGAAAATCGACCATTTTCCAACATGAAACTTTCATAAGGACACAGCAGAAGGAATTCTCAGTTGATGTGTGCGGCTTTTCGTTTGCTTACATTCATACATTTTTCATATATTGTCTGGAACAGTCGGCCTTCAGCATTCTCATCTGCGCATCTCGCTTGCGATGTGTAGGATGTTGCAATGCAATCCCACAGATCGTAAGTGTGTTTGTCCATTACGTACTTACAGTGTCATTGCCATTCATGTTCAAGTGCATTGATGTCTAAGTGTACCTACATCTTTCTCCTGCATTTGATTGATGTGCAATTTCCACCATGAGCATTAGATCAATTAAAAATACAAATATCCGAAAAGGTCAACATTTAATGAGATTTTTTTGTACTACTACTACTGCTACTATTACTCGTATTTATGCACTCGGAGGACGTTATCAATCCACTGGATTAACATGTTATGTGCCAAGACGTGGACATCACAGGATAACTATTTTTGCTCTGGACCAATACATTCACACGTTGATATCCCAGGATGACTACTACTGATCTGGACCATCCATCCATCCATCCATCCATCCATGGGGACCATACTCTGTGCAGAACGTTGGTGTTGCCTAAGCAGTCTCCTTGGCTATTGGCACAATCCAGGACGGGTCACCACTCCGACACAGTATACCAGCAAGCTGGCACTCATTTTGCCGATCTCGGAAGGATGACTTGCAGAGTCAACCCCACCTGGTATTAATTCAACAGCTGAGCGGGATTTGAACTCAGGACCCTGGGAACCCAAGCGCAGCACCCTAACCATTAAGCCAACACCAGGCATCCTCTGGACCAATACATTCACATGTAGTGGACATCCCAGGATGACGATTCCTGCTCTGGACCAATACATTCACTCGACCCATCTACACAATCGGTTTCAAACTTCCCGAAGTACTGTAAACACACTCGCTGGACCTCGATCCAGTGATTACTGCTGGATGTGGATATTCTCAGTATTAATACTGTTACTTCCACCTTGGATCCCCAGGTGAAAACATTCTCCACAACGCAGCATTATGTGATCAGGTGACAATGAAATGGACATTTAATTATTCAACATTTATCTGTCAGAGGTTTGCACCACATCTGTGTCCCATGTCACAAAAATAAATCGCATCAATAACAATCACCTGTGGTCCAGACCTGGTGGATTTTTATTTTTATTTTAAATGGCAGAGAATATATTTAAATAGAATTCCCTCTCTTCTTTATTGTCGTTTGTATAATCGATTGTCATATGTAAAATGTATGACCGTGTGCTCTGCAAATGAGCGTCAAGTCCTATTTCGTGTTGTGTGTTCTCAATTTACACCCTTGGGGACAGCCACATGGTCCTTTAACAAATGTTAGCAAATTCATGGCTCTGCAAATCAGCCTCAAATGGCTGCCAGACAGGTACATATTGTGTGCAGGTATTTCCAAACGTGGAACAAGCGCTCTCGGCACAAGCGAGAACCCAGGAAAAAATGCTAATTGAATGCGAAACAATTTGCATCAGCATTTGGATTTATTACGCATAACGCATTTCATGAGGCTGAATACTAATGGCTTTTCCTTCTTGTTATCCTGTAATATCATGTCAGCACTGTGATGATGTGTGCATGGCTCTGAAATAATCTTGATGCAACACGATACAAGTTACCTTAACCTTGAGAACAAACTCTTGTGCAGCAAAACTTGCTCATTAATTGCTTTTGGCACAGGAAGGGACGACCGACGTGCACAGGTAGGGACGACTGACGTGCACCAACAGCTACATGCCTGATGTGATTGAAAAATTCTCTTTGGTTAAAAGTGAATTAAAGTCGATTTTCAAAAACTCGGATTATGAGATCTGATTATAATCAAACATTTCAATATTTATACACTAACGATGCAAAGTGCATTTTAAATTTACCTTTAAAACAACAAATATTTGCAAATGTTGTGCATGGTTCACATGTGAACTAATTACCACTTTGTTTTGACAGCTCTAAGCCCCCTTCACATCCCCCCCCTACACACACACACACACACACACACACACACACACCCACACACCCCCACACGCACACACACACACACACACACACACACACACACACACACACACACACACACACACACACACACACACACACACACACACACACACACACACACACACACACAGTCATCATCTCTCATCACACCCTCATTTCCCCCTTACTCATTCTTCCTTCATTCCTCCTTCCCAGGCGATGGAAGCTGAGAACGTGTAAGTATTTTACAGTCATGTGCGAGTCAAGGCGCAGACGTTGACCAAGAGCACACACTTTCACCCTCCATAATCTCCGTTAACAATGTTTCCCATGATCAGCATGACCAGTGGTGTCACCGACATTCATACATTATGGTTCCCATATGGAGGCATTAAGTGTTTGGTCGTGTTGTCCATGGTGTCCTGCTTTTTGAATTTTTTTTCCATTATTTCATATATATATTATTATTATTATTATTTAATTAATAGTGGAAAGGTAGTAGGGATGATTAGGTATGGCTTGGGTGGTGATAGAGGCAAATGGTGTGTGTTATGTCGGCATATGAGCCACAAACGAGAAGGATTGCGGTGGAGAAGCAGGAATTCAGGGAAGCACCAGAGAGGATGATTGGAATGGTTGAGCTGGAGGTGATGCTGTGCATTGTGGAGGACTTTAACCTGCTAATGGGAGTAGCAGAGCAGGGTGGAGAGGAATGTGTCAGTGAATTTGGTTGTGGAACGAGGAATAGAGAGGGACATGAGCTGCTGGAGTTGGTGGCGAGGAATGGGATGGCCATAGCTGGTTCATTCTTTCAAAAGCAGGAAAGCCACAAGATTACCTATAGGAGTTGACATAGAACAGAATTGGACAAACGTGTGGTGTTTGTCGTATGGGTGGCAAAAAGGAGGGAGGTTAAGAGCAGGGGTCAGAAGATTATTCGGTAGGGGAAGCGTCGGAGAAACATCATCATTGAGTACAAGGAAAGTTCGAGGACTAGGTATGAGCAACTTAGCAAAGAAGTGGAAGGTTTGGAGGAGTAGATGACGAAGTATCTAGAGGCGTTTGGGGGAATTGTCGAAGTTTTGTGTGGAAGGACATCAGGAAAGGTTGCATCGTCGGGGGAGAGAAACCAGGTATGGGGGAGGGAGGAGACAGCGAAGGCAGTTGATGAAAAGGAGGTTTCTAAGAGGAGAGAGAAGATCATGGATATGGGGAGGCAGTTGGATGTGGGTTTTACTGCACCTGTATAGGCAGAACAAGAAGGCAGCAAGGAGAGCTGTGGATAAGGTTATATGCAATAGGTGTATAAATGTTGGAAGAGGATGCTGGGAGGAATATGATATACAAATTGGCTTGTGATGGGGTTGAAGATGGGAAGGACATGAAAGCGGGGTGGGGCAGTGATTAAGGATGGTGGGGGGCAGTATTGAAAGTCTGGGAAGAGTATTTCAAAAAGTTGTTGAACTGTAAAGGAAGCAACGGCAAGCTGGAGCTACCATGTTATGTCGAGGGAAAAATGGAACTGGTGGATATCACAGAAGAGTAAGTGCAGAAAGCATTGAAGAGGACCATGCATTGATGAGGTATGTACAGAGATGATAATTTCAGCAGAAGTCGGAGACGGTCGGACAAGAGGCTGTTGAATATACGAGAGACAGAGAGACACAGTTAGAGTTCAATTCTGGAGGAGTGAAAGACAGGGTTAATTGTGTCGATATGGAAGGGGAAGGGACCGAAGGGTGATGTGCAAGATCCGGGGAAGTACAGGGGCATTACACTCCTAAGTTATGTAATGAAGGTGCTGGAGAGGATTCTGGATGGGAGGATAAGGAAGAGTGGAGAGATGGAGATCAGAGAAGAGTAGCAGGAGTTTCGAAAGCATAGGGGGATGACAGATGGGATGTTTGTGTTGAGCCAGCTGGTGCAGAAGAGGTTGGAGGTGCAAGGTGAGGTGGGATTTGTGATATCCTGGTTGGAATTATCACAGCCGTCAGTGGCGTCCTTGCGGTACGGCTCACGGGCTTCAATGTACAACATTGCAGATGCATTTGCCTTAGCAATGGAATGGAAACCTATTATGTTTTGCAAGCATGTAATAATGTAAATCGAAGCAGATGACCCAAGAAGAACACCCTAGTCTCTATGTTATGGAAAATAAATAAACGGAACAGACCTCACTTAACAATATTTCTTACTGCACAAACACACCAGAAATGACAAACACACGTAGCAAGACGAGGGGGAAGAAATACAAAATCATAACAATGGAGATGTTGTGCAGAGCACGATAATTGTAACATCCAAAGAAGAAGTATTGTCATGGAAACAGTAATTTGGCAATTTCAAAAATTTGATCTATCCCACCCACAATCATCTCTCATGACTCTCTGCCAAGTTATCATCTCTTCTCATAACTCTCTGCCAAGTTATCTCAAAACGTACGTCAGGAAACATGACCTTGATCTTTGACCTTTTGACCTCAAAACAATAGGCTTCTACTGTTTGACTCGCTCTATCAGTTGGTTCGGTTTCGTGAAGATTGGTGTCGTATTGCGACCTGTTGGCAACAGGCAGACAGACAGACAAACATAAATCTTCAATTTCGCAAGGACAATGAATAATTTACGCAAGGACCACACACCAGCAACCCCTTTCTAATGAAACCACCGAAATCCAAAATCACTGCTCACCTCCACTCGTTTGTTCCTTTCTTTTTTCCCACCTGTGGAACTCAGTTCCATGCCAGCTCTTCAATCTCATTCTTCTTCATGACATCTGTTCATCACCATCTCAGATCATCTCCCATCCAAAACCATGATCCTTTCTACACCCTTCAAACCACCCCCCACAAACCCCACAATTTTTTTTCCACAGGTTTTCTTTCCTGGGAGTTTATTTCTGTATCCATATTATCCACCCCCTGCATTTGCTCATACCCATCATCATTACCTGCATCTCTTGTTTTCCGTCTCCTTTTATTTTGTCCCTCAGTCCTGCTGTTGGCATTTCCCTATTCTCTTCTTGTTGTTCCTTTTGTTCTGTTGCATCCTGATCCATTCTGTGTTCTTACTGTTCCACAAACCGAAACAAAAATAAATAAAATAAAATAAAAACTAAGCATTTGCTGGAATGGTTCCTCACTGTGTGTGTGTGTGTGTGTGTGTGTGTGTGTGTGTGTGTGTGTGTGTGTGTGTGTGTGTGTGTGTGTGTGTGTGTGTGTGTGTGTGTGTGTCCTCTCCTCTCCCCTTCCTCCCCTCAATCCTCTCCTTCCCCTCCCTCCTCTCCCTCCATCCTCTCCTCTTTCTTCCCTCCTCCCTCCGTCCCCTCCCCTCCGTCCTCTCGCCTCCGTCCTCTCCTCTCCTCCCCTCCCTCATTTCTCTCTCCTCTCTCCATTCTCTCGCCTCCCTCTGTCCCCTCCCTCCCTCCATCCTCTTCCCACCTTCACTCCCATTCCCTCCCTCCACCCTCCCTCTCCCCTCCCTTCTCTCTCCCATCCCTCCCTTCTCTCTCTCATCCCTCCCTTCTCTCTCCCCTCCCTCCATCCTCCACTCCCCTCCATTCTCTCCTCTCCACTCCCCCCACTCTGTCCTCTCCTCTCCTCTCCCCTCCGTCATCTCCCTCCACTCCGTCCTCTCCCCTCCATCCTCCCCTCCCTCTGTCCACTCCTCTCCCTCTGTCCACTCCTCCCCCTCTGTCCTCTCCTCTCCCTCTGTCCTCTCCTCTCCCTCTGTCCTCTCCTCCCCCCCTGTCCTCTCCTCTCCCTCTGTCCTCTCCTCTCCGTCTGTCCTCTCCTCTCCGTCTGTCCTCTCCTCTCCGTCTGTCCTCTCCTCTCCGTCTGTCCTCTCCTCTCCGTCTGTCCTCTCCTCTCCGTCTGTCCTCTCCTCTCCGTCTGTCCTCTCCTCTCCGTCTGTCCTCTCCTCTCCGTCTGTCCTCTCCTCTCCCTCTGTCCTCTGTCCTCTCCTCTCCCTCTGTCCTCTGTCCTCTCCTCTCCCTCTGTCCTCTCCTCTCCCTCTGTCCTCTCCTCTCCCTCTGTCCTCTCCTCTCCCTCTGTCCTCTCCTCTCCCTCTGTCCTCTCCTCTCCCTCTGTCCTCTCCTCTCCCTCTGTCCTCTCCTCTCCCTCTGTCCTCTCCTCTCCCTCTGTCCTCTCCTCTCCCTCTGTCCTCTCCTCTCCCTCTGTCCTCTCCTCTCCCTCTGTCCTCTCCTCTCCCTCTGTCCTCTCCTCTCCCTCTGTCCTCTCCTCTCCCTCTGTCCTCTCCTCTCCCTCTGTCCTCTCCTCTCCCTCTGTCCTCTCCTCTCCCTCTGTCCTCTCCTCTCCCTCTGTCCTCTCCTCTCCCTCTGTCCTCTCCTCTCCCTCTGTCCTCTCCTCTCCCTATGTCCTCTCCTCTCCCTCTCCTCTCCCTCTGTCCTCTCCTCTCCCTCCAACCTCACCTATTCTCCCCTCCTCCCTCCGTCCTCTTCCCTCCATACTCTCCTCTCTCCTCTCCCTCCATCTCCTCCATCCTCTTCACCCCTCCCACTTCCCTCCCTCCATCTTCTCCCTCCCCTCCATTCTCTCCTCTACTCTCCCCTCCCTCAGTCCTCTCCTCCCCCCTCCCACTCTCCGTCCTCTCTTCTACCCTCCTTCCCTTTTCTCTTTCCCCTCCCTCTCCCTCACTCCCCCCTTAATAATCCCAGCGAAGCGACAGGTTGTATTTGCTAAGTATATACATTTTAAATTTCTGTGTGGGGTTCGTGTGAAAACATTCTGACTCAACCCGGGACTCGGAACCAAGGACTTCATCACTTCTGCAGTGACTGCAGTTAAGGGGGGAGTCTTCGGATATCCTCATTACAGATACGAGTGCGGGCCCATACGTGCGTGGCTGTACATGCAAAAACACCCCCCAAAAAAACATTTTTTATTGTGACGTCAATAGTGATGTCATAGCACCATGTCCTGTCATTGGTTTATAGATAAATGGCCGTAACTTGGGAACCGCTTTCCCGATTAATATCAAACCTTGAAAAGGGACACCCTAAGGTCCCCAACAATATTCCTGACAAGTTTCAATTAGATCGGACCAGGGGTTGTCGAGAAACGGCGGTCGCAGACACACATACAGACACCCATACAGACAGACAGACACACAGAGATTGCTGGAATTATATATATATATATATATATATATATATATATATATATATATATATATATATATATATATATATATATATATATATATATATATATATATATATGTATATGTATATATATATATTTATTGTTACGGCTGTGGAAATTCGCATTACACCATAAAGGGCCCATAGGTGAGATATCTTGGTAGGTGCATGTGTGTAGTTAGCCCAAACCCGTTGTATAGAAAGAATTTATGTGATCCATCTGGGCAGCGACGCTTTGAGTCAGTCGTTTTTCTTTTTCTATCTTTTATTTCAAACACACAACATTTCAACAACCACGCCATCCCCATCACAGCGCCAACCACACTGCAACCACGCCACTTCCACCATCTATGCTACCACATCTTCGCCACCCGCCATTCAACAGGCTCCGTGCGGTTACGATCTCCCTGAGAGGCTCCCAAAAAGAAGGTTTCCCAAAAGCTCCCTATCACGCTTCTTCTTCTTCTTCTTCATCTTGGCTGGTGGTTCGGTTGGTTGGTCATCAGGAAGAGGTCCTGCGCCCGAGCTTTGGCGAGTGGGCCGGTCACAAAGGCACGGATGGGAGACGCGGCAGCGCCCGTTGCGAGGTGGACCTGTGCGTCCGGACGGGGAGAGCCGGAGAGGGTTCGCCGGCCGTGAGAGAGGTCGGGCCAGGCACGACCACGCTGACGGTCGCGGGAGAGGGACTCACCAGAGACAAAAGGGAAGTCGCGACTTTCTTTCTTTCTTTTCTTTGGGGTTTTGGTGTGAATGTCCGTGGGTGGCGCCAGTCTGGCAAAAGTAGAACTGTTTAAGTGTTGCCGTGTGTATGCGTATTCGGTTGTAGCTCTGCATCGTTGCTTTTATTGTTCTGGTTACTGTATGTGCATTTTGATTGTGTATTGCTGTAAAGACGTGCCTTACGTGCTTGTCTGTGTGTTCCTGTGAATAAAATGCTAGCTTGTTGAACTGTGCCCGTTTTGCTTTGTCTTTTCTCCATTGACCCTCCATCCTGCTTCACGGAAAGGGTTCGTAGCGGACTTAATACGCCCGGTAATTAATCGGAACCGTCGAGGCCGACGATAACACCGCTCGGTTATCACTGTAGCACGGAACGGACCACTTAAGCGGTTTGTATCCGGAGTCCGCCTGTGGCGTGGTACGACCGCCCGGTCGACCATCCGCGCAGGTAGTTAGGTAGATCGAATTTGGCGAGCAACCCTATGCTGCGTGGGTGGGCAATTGGCATGGTCGTGGTGGGGTTAAACCCTCACCCGTGACAAGCTCCCGGCATTGTTCCGAGAGGGTCACGACTGAATTGTCCGTCCGGTGGGCGACGCAGTCGCGATTTGAGTGACGTGGCCGTCCGCACGCTGGCGGGCACGAATTCGCAACTATATATATATATATATATATATATATATATATATATATATATATATATATATATATATATATATATATATATATATATATATATATATATATATATATTTATATATATATATATATATATATTTATATATATATATATATATTTATATATATTTATATATATTTATATATATATATATATATATATATATATTATATTTCTATTAATATAAAGCCTGGTGTTGGCGTAGTGCTTAGGGTAGCGACTTGGGATCCAAAAGGTCCTGAGTTCAAGTCCCGTTGGCCGCTTGAATTAATACACACTAAGAGGTTGACTCAGCCTGTCATCCTGCTTTGGTCGGCGAAGTGAGTACCAGTATACTGGGCCCGGTGTATGCCCCGGTTAGAATAGATGTACCATATCCCTGTGTCGTAAGAGGCGACCAGGGTTGCGTCAGGAAGGGCATCCGGCGTAAAAGCTGTGCCAAATCCCTATGCAGATCATAATGGATGATCCGCTGTGGCGACCCCTAACGGGAGCAGCGAAAGAAGAAGAAGAAGAAGATGTTTATATATCTTCTTCTTCTTCTTTCGGCTGCTCCCGTTAAAGGTCGCCACAGTGGATCAACCGTCTCCATTTCGCTCTATCCTCCACATCTTCCATTGACACTCCAACCACCCATATGTCCACCCTCACCGCAACCATGAACCTCTTCTTTGGCCTTCCTCTTCTCCTCCTGCCTGGCGGCTCCATCTTCAGCATCCTTCTCCCGATATACTCCGCTTCCCTCCTGTGCACATGTCCAAACCATCTCAATCTCGCCTCTCTCACTTTGTCTCCAAACCGTCCTACCTGCGCAGTCCCTCGAATATATTCATTCCTTATCCTGTCCATCCTCGTCACTCCCAACGAGAATCGCAGCATCTTTAACTCTGCCACTTTCAGCTCCGCTTCCTGTCTTTTTGTCAGCGCCACCGCCTCCAAACCATACAACATAGCTGGTCTCACTACCGTCTTATATACTTTCCCCTTAACTCTAGCAGCTACCCTTCTGTCACAAATCACTCCCGTAACTCTTATCCACCCACTCCATCTGCCTGCACTCTCTTTTTCACTTCTCTCCCACACTCTCCGTTACTTTGGAGAGTTGATCCCAAGTATTTAAACCCATCCACCTTCCACACCTCAACTCCTTGCAATCGCACCATACCACCACCCTCCCTCTCATTTACTCCGTCTTACTCAGACTGACTATCATTCCCCTTCTCTTCAGTGCGTACCTCCACCTCTCGAGGCTCGCCTCAGCCTGCTCCCGACTCTCCCTGCAGATCATGATGTCATCCGCGAACATCATAGTCCATGGAGACTCCAGTCTGATCTCGTCCGTCAACCTGTCCATCACCATTGCAAACAGGAAAGGGCTCAGAGTCGATTCTTGGTGCAATCCCACTTTTACCTTAAACCGGTCCGTCATTCCTACCGCACACCTCACCGCTGTCACACTGTCCTCATACATATCCTGCGCAATCCTCACATGCTTCTCCACCACTCCCGACTTCCTCATACAATACTACAACTCCTCTTTTGGCACCCGATCATAAGCTTTCTCTAAATCCACAAACCCACAATGTAACTCCTTCTGGCCTTCCCTGTACTTCTCCATCAACATTCACAGAGCAAACATTGCATCAGTGGTGCTCTTTCCTGGCATAAACCCATATTGCTGCTCACAGATCGTCACCTCTCTTCTCAACCTAGCTTCCACTACTCTTTCCCACAACTTCATGGTTTGGCTTAACAACTTTATCCCTCTGTAATTTCCACAGCTCTGCACATCACCCTTGTTCTTGAAAATCGGAACCAGTACACTTAATCTCCACTCCTCCGGCATCCTCTCACTTTCCAAGATTTTATTAAACAATCTGGTTAACAACCCCACTGCCATCTCTCCTAAGCACTTCCATGCCTGCACTGGTATACCATCTGGGCCAACCACCTTTCCACTCTTCATCCTCTTCATAGCAGTCCTCACTTCATCCTTACTGATCCACGCCACTTCCTGATTCACTATCTCCACCTCTTCCAACCTTCTCTTGGGTATGACGGGCATATGACGAGGCCCGGGTTACCTACGACTGCCACCGGTACCGGTGGTCAGCAGGGTACCAGTGGAAATTGTGCTACTGCTGGGCGAAGGAGGCGAAGGAGGAGAAGGAGACGGGGAAGGGTATAAGTGTGGAGGTGAGAGTTGGAACTCTGAATGTTGGGACGATGACTGGCAAAGGGTGAGAGTTGGCTGATATGATGGAGAGAAGAAAGGTGGACGTACTGTGTGTACAGGAGACCAAGTGGATGGGGAATAAGGCTAGGAGCATTGGAGGTGGTTTCAAACTGTTCGACCATGGTGTGGATGGGAGGAGAAATGGTGTCGGGGTAATCCTGAAGGAAGATTATGCCAAGAGTGTATTGGAGGTGAGGAGAGTGTCTGACCGAGTGATGAGTGTGAAGTTGGAAATTGAAGGGGTGATGATGAATGTCATCAGTGCATATGCACCTCATATGGGGTGTGAGATGGAATATAAAAAAGATTTCTGGAGTGAGTTAGATGAAGTGGTGGAGAGTCTATCCAAGGATGAAAGAGTGGTGTTTGGAGCAGATTTCAGTGGGCATGTTGGGGAAGGGAATAAAGAGGATGAGGAGTTGATGGGTAGGTACGGTCTCAACAAGAGAAACGTGGAAGGGCAAATGGTGGTAGAGTTTGCAAAAAGAATGGAAATGGCAGTGGTAAATACGTATTTCAAGAAGGAGGAACAGAGGGTGACGTACAAGAGTGGAGGAAAGTGCACACAGGTGGATTACATCTTAAGCAGGAGATGCAAGCTGAAAGAGATTAGAGACTGTAAGGTGGTGGCAGGGGAGAGTGTAGCTCGACAGCATTGATTGATTGGTGGTCTGTAAGATTATTTTGGAGGTGAGGTTGAGGAAGAGAGTGAGGGCTGAACCAAGGACCAGATGGTGGAAGCTGAAGGAGGATGACTGTTGCGTGGAATTTAGGGAGGAGGCGAGACAGGTGTTGGATGGTGGTAAAGATGGGTGGGATGATTGGGCAACTACAGCAGAAGTGGTGAGGGAGATAGCTAGGAAAGTACTTGGTGTGACATCTGGACAGAGGAAGGAAGATAAGGAGACTTGGTGGTGGAACGAGGAAGTACAGGAAAGTATAAGGAAGAAGGGGTTGGCGAAAAAGAAGTGGGATAGTCAGAGAGATGAAGAAAGTAGGCAGGAATACAAGGAGTGATGGCGAAAGGCAGAGAGGCAGAGAGAGAGAGGCAGAGAGAGAGAGGCAGAGAGAGAGAGGCAGAGAGAGAGAGGCAGAGAGAGAGGCAGAGAGAGAGGCAGAGAGAGAGAGAGGCAGAGAGAGAGAGAGAGGCAGAGAGAGAGAGAGGCAGAGAGAGAGAGGCAGAGAGAGAGAGAGGCAGAGAGAGAGAGGCAGAGAGAGAGAGGCAGAGAGAGAGAGGCAGAGAGAGAGAGGCAGAGAGAGAGGCAGAGAGAGAGAGAGGCAGAGAGAGGGAGAGGCAGAGAGAGAGAGGCAGAGAGAGAGAGGCAGAGAGAGAGAGAGGCAGAGAGAGAGAGGCAGAGAGAGAGAGGCAGAGAGAGAGAGGCAGAGAGAGAGAGGCAGAGAGAGAGGCAGAGAGAGGCAGAGAGGCAGACAGAGACGCAGAGAGAGGCAGAGAGGCAGAGAGAGGCAGAGAGGCAGAGAGAGGCAGAGAGGCAGAGAGGCAGAGAGGCAGAGAGAGGCAGAGAGAGGCAGAGAGGCAGAGAGAGGCAGAGAGAGAGAGAGAGAGAGAGAGAGAGAGAGAGAGAGGCAGAGAGGCAGAGAGAGAGAGGCAGAGAGAGAGAGGCAGAGAGAGAGGCAGAGAGAGAGGCAGAGAGAGAGGCAGAGAGGGAGAGAGAGAGGCAGAGAGAGAGGCAGAGAGAGGCAGAGAGAGAGAGAGGCAGAGAGGCAGAGAGAGGCAGAGAGGCAGAGAGAGGCAGAGAGAGAGAGAGAGAGAGAGAGAGAGAGAGAGAGAGAGAGAGAGAGAGAGAGAGAGGCAGAGAGAGGCAGAGAGAGGCAGAGAGAGGCAGAGAGGCAGAGAGGCAGAGAGGCAGAGAGAGAGAGAGAGAGAGAGAGAGAGAGAGAGAGAGAGAGAGAGAGAGAGAGAGAGAGAGAGAGAGAGAGAGAGAGAGAGAGAAAGCGAGAGAGAGAAACAGAGAGAGAGAGAGAGAGAGAGAGAGAGGCAGAGAGAGGCAGAGAGAGGCAGAGAGAGGCAGAGAGAGGCAGAGAGAGGCAGAGAGAGGCAGAGAGAGGCAGAGAGAGGCAGAGAGAGGCAGAGAGAGGCAGAGAGAGGGAGGGAGAGAGAGGCAGAGAGAGAGGCAGAGGCAGAGAGAGAGAGAGAGGCAGAGAGAGAGAGGCAGAGAGAGAGGCAGAGAGAGAGAGGAAGAGAGAGAGGCAGAGAGAGAGAGGCAGAGAGAGAGAGGCAGAGAGAGAGAGGCAGAGAGTGAGAGGCAGAGAGAGAGGCAGAGAGAGAGGCAGAGAGAGAGAGGCAGAGAGAGAGAGGCAGAGAGAGAGAGGCAGAGAGAGAGAGGCAGAGAGAGAGAGGCAGAGAGAGAGAGGCAGAGAGAGAGAGGCAGAGAGAGAGAGGCAGAGAGAGAGAGGCAGAGAGAGAGAGGCAGAGAGAGAGAGGCAGAGAGAGAGAGAGGCAGAGAGAGAGAGGCAGAGAGAGAGAGGCAGAGAGAGAGAGGCAGAGAGAGAGAGGCAGAGAGAGAGAGGCAGAGAGAGAGAGAGAGAGAGAGAGGCAGAGAGAGGCAGAGGCATATGACGAGCTGCATGAGAAGTTGGATACAAAAGAAGGGGAAAAGGATTTATACCAATTGGCAAGAGAGAGGGACCGAGCTGGGAAGGATGTGCTGCAGGTTAGGGTGATAAAGGACGCAAATGGGAATGTGCTGACGAGCGAGGAGAGTGTGTTGAGAAGGTGGATGGAGTACTTTGAGGAGCTGATGAATGAAGAAAATGAGAGAAAGAGAGAAAGAGAGAAAGAAGGTTGGAAGGGGTGGAGATAGTGAATCAGGAAGTGGGGTGGATCAGTAAGGATGAAGTGAGGACTGCTATGAAGAGGATGAAAAGTGGAAATTCGTTTTGTTGTCCCCATAATGATTTGGCATCAGTTTTCACGCCGGATGCCCTTCCTGACGCAACGCTGGTCGACTCTTATGACACACAGGGATATGGTACACCTATTCTAACTGGGGCATACACCGGGCCCAGTACATTGGTACTCATTTTGCCGACCTCGGAAGGATGACAGGCTGAGTCAACCCCCTGGTGTTATACGAATATATATATATATATATATATATATATATATATATATATATATATATATATATATATATATATATATATATATATACACACACACACACACATACACACACACACACACACACACACACACACACACACACACACACACACACACACACACACCTCTGGAAAAAATGAAGAGACCACTGCAAAATTATCAGTTTTACTATTTATAGGTATGTGTTTGAGTAAAATGAACATTTTTGTTTTATTCTATAAACTACTGACAACATTTCTTCCAAATTCTGAATAAAAATATTTAACTTAGGAAGAGTTTAGAAATCAATATTTTGTAAAATAACCCTAATTTTCAATCACAGCTTTCATGCGTCTTGGCATGCTCTCCACCAGTCTTTCACGTTGCTGTTGGGTGACTTTATGCCACTCCTGGCACAAAAAATTCAAGCAGCTCAGCTTTGTTTGATGGCTTGTGACCAACCATCCATCTTCCTGTTGATCACATTCCAGAGGTTTTCAATGGGGTTCAGGTCTGGAGATTGGGCTTGCCATGACAGGGTCTTGATCTGATGGTCCTCCATCCACACCTAGATTGACCTGGCTGTGTGGCATGGAGCATTGTCCTGCTGAAGAAACCAATCCTCAGAGTTGGGGAACATAGTCAGAGCAGAAGGAAACAAGTGTTCTTCCAGGACAACCTTGAACGTGGCTTTATTCATGAGTCCTCCACAAAGACAAATCTGCCCGATTCCAGCCTCGCTGAAGCATCCCCAGATAATCACCGATCCTCCACCAAATTTCACAGTGGGTGCAAGACACTGTGGCTTGTCGGCCTCTCCAGGTCTCCGTCTAACCATGAGATGACCAGGTGTTGGGCAAAGCTGAAAATTGGACTCATCAGGGAAGGTGACCTTACTCCAGTCCTCTACGATCCAATCCTTGTGGTCTTTTGCAAACCTCAGCCTGGCTCTTCTTTGCTTCGCATTGATGAAGGGCTTTTTCTAGCTTTGCATGACTTCAGCCCTGCCCCTTGGAGCCTGTTTCGAACCATCCTCACCATACACTTCACCCCAGCTGCCATTTGCCATTCTTTTTGTACGGCACTTGATGTCATCCTACGGTTGTTGAGTGACATTCGAATGAGTTGGTGGTCATCCCGGTCAGTGGAATGTCGTTTTCGCCCATTGCCAGTCTGTAGCTTTGTTGTCCCCAATGTCTGCTGCTTGACCTTGTTCTTATGAAGCAACGTGACGCTTACTGTATCCCTCTGCCAGTAAAGCCAGAATTGAACCTTTCTTTTCCACACTCAAATCTTTTCTTTTCAACTCTTTTGGCATGGTCAATAGTTATTTTTTGATTCCAATTACTTTTGAGCTACAACTAGCACTGTTTTTGCCATACAGCTGGTCCTATTGCAAGAGGATAGTGATGACCACAGCAGTGGTTTTTATACTTTTCCTTGATAAATACGATTCGGTTCAGGTGATCACCTTATCAGTACCTCACTAAGTAGAATGAGGTGTGCCTGTGTTGGAATTCAACAGACACTGGAATGGAATGGCTGCCATACATGTAGAGATGCTGATTTAAATTTTTTCTGGAGTGGTCTCTTATCTTTTTCCAGAGCTGTATATATATATATATATATATATATATATATATATATATATATATATATATATATATATATATATATATATATATATGTTGTTAGTTATGGAGGAATTTCATTGGAAAGACAGGATTGTATTGAGTTGCTTGGTCTGTGGACGTGTAGGAGGCATTGTGATGTAAACCAAGTAGGGAAACTGTGAGCTTAAGTGTTAATTGTTACCACATGGGGGAGGAGGAGGGGGGGTGGTGCTGTGTCAATTAGATAGGGATTAAGGCCAATTTTCCCCAGTATGTAATTGCCCCCGTGACCTTTTCCTACGTTTTTGCATTTCAAGACTGGCAATAGGGAGGGATCACGTCCATAAAACAGCGACAACCGATCTGCACGTCCAAACAGCCAGAAAGCCCCGCCTTCAGGGGTGACGGCTTGCAATGCCACACCCCTGGAGTGGATGATTAATGGACGTGGCATCAGCTGGTGGAAGGAAAGTAAGGTTCAGAATTGAGAGGACACAATCGAGTAAGGGCTTCTCGCTGGCTTGCCACATTTGGACACGACGAAATACAGCAACACAATTCCCGTGTCATGCTGTGAATTTGCCTGCCTGCTGGACAAGACACCCGCCATTCCTGTTTGGCTGAGCCGTGAAGGGTGTACGTTCCTGAGGAGGGAAGAAGAGCGTGCTTCGTGGCCTGATCACGGGGCCACAGATTGTCTCGTTGTATGGTCGAGGAAGAAGGTGGGTGATCATTATGAGCGAACTTCATGTAATAGTTACATTCAACATATTCGTTCATGAGAAGAAGCCGCATGCCGGTTGGTGAGCCCTGGCGTTGAATACCTCCTCACAAATTACCCCACGTACATTTCCCACCCAGAGAGTGGCTCGGTGCCATTTTGGGCACATCTTCCTGCGCAGGACGATGCGGTTCGACCCCAAAGTTCAATAGTGACCATCTTTGGACAAACTAAGTGCGAGAATAAAGGGAGGATTTTCTTTTCTTTTATTTCCCCCTTGTCTGTATTAAAGTCCGTGTGTAGAGGCGTCTCGACTTTCGGCCTTAATTTATCCTCACGTTTTATTATTGCTTCGAATTATTACCATTGTAAATATTTGCTCTATTTTCATTAAACCCCAGTGTTTATTTTAAGTTGCTTGTGTTGTCTATTTGTCGTGGGTTCGAGATAAACCCCATTGTGCTTCCATCCATCTGCTCCGTCCGGGCCGCCCTTTTCTTCCTGCGTGCGCCATAATCTCCGAGAAACTCGGCTGTTCGCCTCCAAGGAAAACCGCTCGGTAATCCAGCCTGGTCGGTGTTAACCGCCCATCTACTACAATTGGATCGGGGGAATTAACCTAACCGTTCAGGGCCACGACAATATTATGAAAAAATATAGTGAGCAACTCTTGTGCGCATCTAATCATGCTCACTTTAAAGTAGCTGCTGTGCGCATTTCATGAACACCCCCACCCCCGGCTCCTCTCCCCCACGCTCATCTTCCCTAAGGAGGCGAGAATACTGCGATTCAAAGGGAACGGAACCTCATCAGAGCAAGGTAGTCTTCCTTCGGTCGGTTTGTCAGCAGTTTGGCCACCAAAGTTCAAGTTGATCTTGAAGGAGTCCAAGTCGGTTGTGATGATGTTTATGACCCTGGATCCAAGATGGCGCTGTTGCTGATTAATATTAATGATGCAATGTGGTGTGGGTTTCAGTGAATATGGATCCCCATTGATGCTGGTGTCGATTAATAAAGATCAAAGATGGTGCTGATTAAAATTCCTGGACATTCGCGGGGGCAATCGCAATCCACTCGGTGAGAAAAGCACAAACTGTCACTGTCTGTGTGAATCCTTGACATGTTGAATAAGCACTATCTCCGAGTGTTTGATTAAAGTGAGAATTCAAAAAATAGGTTGCTGTGCATAACGTAATGTAGTGCTCCAATGGTCTTTGTTGACACCACGAGGGTCTCGGGGGCGAGTCTTCGAATGAAACCCATGTTCCGTGTCCTAACAGTATGCTTCTATTTTTCATCAACATCACAAATTCCCCCTCAGCTTCGAGTGCACCAGCGGGCCTCGTTTAAAGGAAGCTCCATTGAGACACGTCCTGGTGCTATGAGACAATGTTTATTTAAATGGTAAGTTACATTTTTTAAAATAGTTTTCTGTGCTAAATGTCCTTTTACGGATTGATAAACGAAGTTACTGACTCTGAACAATCAATGGCGTACACACTTATTGGTGGTCATTGTCTGATTAAATTTTAAACATTCTGATAATTCACGGTCCATGTTCGTTTATCCTCCTATTAAAGCACTTGTTTGGCCTCAAATAGCCTCGAGCATCCATCATCCACGTACTCAGCTTTTTGGTGGTCAGTGAAGTGGCATTTGATTGAACCATTTACTGATGAAATATTGGTAATTATCTTTAATTTAAGAGATGTTTTGTATATGTTTGATGACTAATTGTTCTATCCTATCTGCTAGGGTCAACGTAGGTAGTTCCATGTAAATCTAAGCTTACTGGCCAAATAGGTGTCAATTAAGGCCAGTTGGGAGGTGTACGTGAACAAACACTAAAAATGCAGGAAAATGAAGCTTATGGATCGACAGTTCAAATCAGGAGGTTGACATAAGTTGTAACCTTGATCGAAATTGTTTATAAACTCCAGGTGTTGTGGATGGGGTTATCATTTTAGTTTTACTTCACAGACAACGGATATATACAGAATCATTGTTAAGAAACAACATTGGAAGTAGGATAACCCTGGCCTTGCTGCATAAGGATTCTCATCAGGATGCTGCTTCCAGTAGACTGGACAACTGGGATAATATACTGGTAGTATATTCCATGTCTTGACAGGATAGCTCAGAAGTAATGGACTGAGCTTTGAGTTATTTGGTCCGGGTTTGATCCCTGTGTGGATACGACCTGACAAAAAACTGTCAGTGTGCTGCTCTGTAGGAAGGGCATTACGCTATGGAGGATGTTATCCTTTTTTTGATCTGACATTAGGCAGGCTGTCCCAGTCTCCTTGGGATTGGTTGGAAAAATTTCAGTTGGCTTGTTGGCATTTACATCTGAGTTCATGGGGTATGGAACCCAGGTTCGAATCTCATATTATACTAGCTTGTCCATTGTCTACCGATGTCTGTACAATTTCTGAAAAAGTACACTGACATCAATGTCGTCGTCTTGCATAAGATGCATGTACAAGTTCCTCGGTGAGCCTTTGATCGGTGTGATAAAAGTCACGGCACGTTTGGAGAATCGTAGGCCAACATTTGTAAGTAGACCGACTAAATTGCAAATTCTTCCTCGGAGCAGAACTGGGAAGGCATTGGAAAACGACGGTGTATAACCTGAAATTAAACTGCCTTGGGGGCAGTAGCTCGTCTCTATCTAGGAGTGTGGGCTTTTGCAGCAGTCTACATGAATTCTGTCACACATCTTAATCCAAGGATCTGATTCATGTGATCACATTACGAGCTTGTTTCATTAGTCACATCTCAAAGCCCACAGTCCACAAATTCAAAACAATGCTCGAGTCCATTATTCAAGCAATCTGTGGTTTGGCCATTGCTGCAGAACGTTCATCGTCCCAAAATGTCAGAAGAACCCATCAACTTCATCCACCGCGAGAATTGTGGTTTTCGAGTTTCAGCTTTCTGGAAACATAGCCTCCCATTTATGGCAGTATAAGGAAACTTATTGATGGGAAAGCTGGTTAGTGTAGCCGTTTCGTTGAGGAACGAACCAATCTTGCAGCAAACGCTAATGTGGAATGGTATTTTTCATACACCTTGTCATGTCACCAGCATCCTCTTGTTTTCTCATGATAGTTGCTGAATGCCTACTCACTACTTCAGCACAGGTTTTATTACGTGAATCACATGGAAGTTCACATATTGACCAGTATTTTATCTTATGGCTATATTTTACGAGAGTGCATGTCATGTTTAAGGTAAAATCGGTAATGACACTATTCATAATAGACCAACAAATATAATAACTCATCACATATTAAAAAAGCACCTGCTGTGTTCAGTTTGTCAATGACCTGCAGCGTTTCATTGGATTTATTAAACGACACCAACAATATGGAGCTGACGTATATTTGGCAGAGTATTCATGTGTAAACATCAATCAAATTCATAATAGTATATGCCACCTGTCTGATTATCTGCTCCCTTTTTGAATCAAACACGTTCACACCCACGTATGTACACACACACACACACACACACACACGTAAACGTACACGTACACATAAAAACAAGGAAACTCTTCACTGCAAAATGTTCTATCAATGCATTCTGATAATGTACCTACCGAGGAAAGAAGGAGGTGGCGGCCAGATGGAACTTCATCAAGTGCACAGAGCGACGGCTGTAGGATTATCAGAGTACGTAAAGAGTTCAACAAACTTCCGAACACAATTTGTACACAAGTATGAACACAACAAGCCAGAAAAGGTATCTCTCATTCACCGTGCAAAAAAAACAGGTGCCAAATGAAGATGTAATGCACCAACCTGAAACAGCAAAAAATGCAGCCCTACCGATTGCAAAAAAGACAAAATAAAAATACAAGCCGAAATACCAACAGATACATTGTGCCAACTGGGATAAAGACAAAAGGGCAGATAAATATAATAAGCTCAAATGAGCTAAGATCCTCGTCCTCTTAATGATGACGTCATTGTGATGTATCAGGTTTGCGATAAATTATCTGTGCTAATGCCCGGCTTGATTCCCGCAAACAAAATTCAAATGGCTTGCCTAGTTTCGGAGATAATGGTGTAGGCGATTGCCATTAGCGGCAATATTATGACCAACTTTTTTTCTAGGAACAAGTTCCAAAATCGGAGATGGTTACTGCCTGCGCGTGGGCTTTCTGCATAAACATGGCAAGTTTCACAAATATCCGATGAAAACTCTGGTTTGTGAAACAAAAAATAGGAATGACGTCATAAAAATTGATATGACGTCATAGTGAGGTATCATATGTGCGGTAATTCATTTCTGCTTATGCCCTGTTCGATTCCCGCAAACAGAATTCAAAAAGCTTGCCCAGTTTTGGAGATAATTTTTTAGGCGATTTCCATTAGCAGAGATATTTTGACGTCATAACTTTTTTTCTCGGAGGAATTTTCAAAATCGGAGATCGTTACTGTCTGCGCAGGGTATTTTTTTACATATATACGCCAAGTTTCAGGAAGTTTCGATGAAAACTGTAGGCTGTGAAACAAAAAAGTCCACAAGAACAACAACGTGAGTAAGACTTAGAGATCCTCCACGAGGATCTAAAAATAAAGTTGGATAGATTGAGGATAGACAAAGAAGGATTACTGGGATGGCTAAGAAGAGGTCAGCTCAACTTGGATGGAGAAGGAATCATTATAAATGCCCAAACCCAAGGACACTACACCAAAGGCTTTAAAAGCTGACAGGGCTGAATCGATCAAGAACATGCATGAATAATGCTGATGACAATTTTTATTTAGCAAGCATGATGTTTTGCCCACTTTTTAGACAAATACAACCTCTGCCGCTCGATGTTGCACCACCATGTTTTGCGGTGGGTGGTAGAACGAGCTCAGTACTTTGGTTCTGAGTGAAACGAAGATTGCAACACAACTCATCTTTTTAATGTCCATGAAATAATTTAAATTCATAGATAAACTTATACTTTCCCCTTCACTGGAGATGGACACTTTTGTTGTCGTTTTCTGTCGCTGGGGCCGGGTACTTTTCGCAGTATGTATGTATCTATCTATCTATCTATCTATCTATCTATCTGT
>NC_140973.1:81943967-81986467 GCF_056783735.1 Eptatretus burgeri
CCTGAGGCCACCTCAGGAACTCTGCGGCCGCCGCACGTTTCTGTCAATTTGGGGGGGGGGGGTATTGCCACCGTATCCTAGCTGTAGAGCAAATGTGACTCATGCTTTAGAGAGAGACAACACTGATCTTAAACCTGGGTAGGTGGTACTCATGGGCATTGATCAGCAATCTGCCAAGTTCTGAAGGACAATTCTGATGTAAAACCTGGATTGGTGGTATTTGTTAGCCTTGGTCGGCAATCTGCCGAAGAGAGGGACAACTCTAATTTCAAACCCGGGTGCGTTGCGCTCGTTAGCCTTGGTCAGCAGTCTACTAAAATGGGGGAAGAGGCACTATTTGTTGTCTCGAAGCAGACTAGTAAACCCCTCCTAGCCCTTTTTGTAATGTGAAGAGACAGATATTTTATATTGGTCTTGTCTTTGTGTAAGGGGTGGGTTGTTTCATTTCGAAGAGCTTTAGTTTATCATTACATTCATGTGCATTGAGCCCTGTGTTTGACAACCTGAGCCTGGTCACTCTGAAGGGTACAGGTTTAAAAAAAATGCTGCAGGTCATGGCCGCCTGATAGTACAGGATCCCATACTTGATGGTGATGGATTGAGAGACTGATCTATCAGCGGGTGTAAAATGCCGGGGTAGCTATACTGCCGTGGACTTGCATGGACAGCGGCCCTTGCATCTACTTCCAGTTGCTTTCCCTCGGCCATCAGTTTACCTCTGCTACGGCTGGGAGTTAATTTTGGCTCTTGATGTCTCTCCTTGGTTGTTATGTCCGTTTGTGGGTTTCAGGATGTGGGAGGAAGTTCTCCCGGAATTCAAAATTTCCACCTTCTTTTCGGTAAAGGATGTCCCATTCTTACTACGCGGTTCAACCACGAGTTATTTTCACCACCATCCGGTTGCTTCCGTCAGTCCATAAAGATGTTCTGCCCGCCTCTCATAGAAGTAAGATTACTTACAAATTTCAGTGCCGGTGTGATGCTAGGTATGTGTGCCGCACATCTTTGAGATTGAAGGATCACATTGAGCAACACGTCCATTTGGGGATCAGACGAGGTCTCTCATCCGAACAGAGAAAAACAACTCGGGCTTGTAAGAATGTAAACAGTACGACAACTATTCCCTGCAATTGGTTACCATTTATTGAATAATCCTCTGTGCACAGCAATATCGTATCGGCTGGTTTAAAATCCTGAGTAGAGAACGCAGTTTAGCTCACATTCGTGCAATGGAGGCCACATTCATCAGGTCAACCAATCTCATTCTTTGTAGACAGAAAAAAAATTTGTCCCAACTAATTTTATATCTATTCTGACTATGATGACTTGACTGTGTGACAGTGTGACAACTCTACCACAATCAACATTAAGTCATCATGAAAACCACTATCCCCCCTCCCCCCAACTTGCCCTCAGGTAATTAGCATTATGTTTCTGAAGGTACTTTGGTGATTCATCTGCACTAAACATTATTATTATTCATGATGCTTTATGGTTCCACCAACCAGGTAATCCAATCCTTTCTTTCTCTCAACCAATCAACGTTGATAACGTTACATTGTAACTTTATATTAGAGCATTTGCTGCTTCTTATTCATCTGCTTGTGGTTTTATCCTGAGGAGTGCAAGTCGAAAAGCTTTGATAATGTCTATTTTATTGAAATGCATATTGAGCATACTTTGTCGTTCTACACGTTTGGCAGGTTTTCCCATCCATACACTGCATCTGTCCTGAGAAGTAAGACTATGAGGTATTTTTGTAGTTTTTTTTCCTCCTACACTGCCTCACTTTGGAACAGTTTACCTGCATCCTGCTTCCCCTTCAATCCCAACCTACTTTAATTCAAGAGGAATGTCAAGATTTCTCCTTTCTCTTTCATATCTACGGGTGTTTCAAAAAGAATAATGCAACTTTAAATGGTTATTTACAACGAAACAGAAACCTCAGGAAGGTGAACCAAATAATTTTTGAAAGCTATTGACATGGCATTTTCGATCACTGATTGCTATTGCAGTAAGGCACTGCTCGAGTGGGTGAGAGTCCAAGTTCTGAAATTGGCATTCATGCGAAATCCTTGTAATTGATGTTCTCGATGTGTGCCCCTCCATGGTTCACCCCAATGGTATTCCCTAACCCTCGGCAGCCACCCAGAACCAGTAGTCCATAGGATTCAAGTCTGGGCTTTGGGGTGCCCATTCTTGAGCGGTACCCAGGGCAACGAGGCAGTTTCTGAAGTGCTGCCACAGGAAAGTGATGGCATTACCAGCTGTATGTGGGGGTGCACCATCCTGCCAAAACTAGGTCATGCCGAGGTGGTTTGGGTTGACCTTTTGGGCGAGATCATTATGGAACGTCTGGAGCATGGTCTGGTAGCGCTCACCATTGATTGTCATCATCCTGCTGTTGTCATTCTCAAACCAGTCAGGCCCTCACATTCCCCATCTGGCATTGAAGGCATAGAAGCATGTGACATTAGGCCCTTTCAGGTACGTCTCGGTGACCTTAAGTGGTTCTGCCTCCCAGAAAATGTTGTTGTGGTTGTTGATGGTACCACTCAAGTGAAAATGGGCTTCATCACTGAATCAGATCAAGTTGATCCAATTTGGGTACCGCTCCATCCTGTCATTGAGCCAATTGCACATATCAAGTCTCATTCTCATGACATATTGACTCAGTTTCGACCAAATAGGGATAATGTATAGTAAAAGCTTTAGTTCCTTAGTGAGGATACACCAGACTCATGTTGGTTTGATGCATAGCTCCTTGGAGCACCGGCAGTGGGACTTCTTGAGAACGTCCACTGCAGAATCCCACACGCCATCGATGTTGTCTTGGCTCTTGGTTACTGATGCTGGCCTGCCACTGTTGCCCTTGCTTTGGTTGTGCACTGTACCCTTCTGCTCAAAATGTTTCACAACACGTTGAATGGCACAATTTGTGGGTCCATCAAGTGCTCTGAGGTCGCATTCCTGGCAGAACCTCCGGCGGGTGTCTACATATGATTTAGACTTATAACACAGAGCCACCAATTTTGTCTTCTCTTTCACTGACAATGGCATAGCTGAGCTACGGAGCTAGAAATCCCAGGGAACAAATACCACGATAACACCAACAACCCCTGAAAAGGAAAACGGTATAGGTCAAAAAACAAAGAAATGGCAGGAGGTTAAAGTTCTATCAATGTTTTTGAAACACCCTGTATACTTTCCTTTGCATAGCCCCCACCTTGAGTGGCCTTTGGCTTTGTGGTAGGCAAAATCTCATAAAAAAATAGACCACTATCGATCCTTTGCACCACTTAGACCCTTAGACCTGTTGCATGTCCACCTCGTGGTACCGTAGCAAGTACACCAGTTACTGGATGTTGTTCCTGTGGAAAATATTTAAGTACATCAAGAAAGAGCAATCAGAGATTGCAGATACTCGCCAGGATTTGTTTTGTGTGGTTTTTCTGCAGTGTATTTTGTGTGGTATGTAATTAAGAATAGGCAAAACTATAACTTCCACTTTACAACTGCTGGCAGTGATGACCGGGTACCAAGACGTCCCGCTTTGATGTAACCTCACTTTGATCAGACACCTGACCCCTACCCATGACATTTATTATTATTCAATTGAATTCATAATGGGATTAAAATAAATTCAATTCAAATCAAATGGAAGACGAAATATGTACAGTCCTGCATTGGAGTCATCAGAAGGAACCCAAACAGGCAAAAAGCAAAGATGAAGTCATCAGGAGGAACCTGGATAGGATTCGCATTTCAGCTGCTACTCCTCCACCCTGAAACCCATCCAGGTGCAGCCAAGTGAGCCTTATTCAAAATACAAAATAAAAAGAACCCAGATTCAAAACATTAAACAATTCTGGCAGCCAGACCATGCATCCAATCACGTTGAAATTTACAACATATATTCCCCATCAATACTGGATCATAATCATGAAGTTTCACATTGATTGATGAAGGGGTTCAAGAGAAAGAATTGAATTTGGATTGAAAGAAAGAATTGGATTGAACGAAAATTTTCGTTCAATCCAATACGGCAGCTAGACCATGCATGTGATCTATCAATTATTCGTGAACACCCTGGTATCCCTAAGGCTTGGGGAACAAGTGTGTGAAGTTCCCCCTCAATCTGGCCAGCTATTTTGGAGGAAGGTTTTTTTAAAAAGGTTTTAGGTTAATCCAATATTCCTGACAAACCATTTGACCTGTTACATCATAGGGTGGGAACATTTTATTCCTCATAGATAGGTGGTCATACCTGTAAAGTTTTGACTCGATCTGTTCAGCCATTTTGGAAGAGATTGTTGAAGGTTTTTATTTTTATTTTTTAATGGCTGCTGAACTATGTGACCGATGACATCATCAATGTTTTTTCTTTTTACCAATTTATCCCGAGATGACCCTCAAACATTTTCATACTGATCAGATGTAGCGTTCTACACGTGCAATTAAGACGTCATAACATGAAGGCACCTATGAGATAAAAAAAAATTGGGGTAATACCCCGGGGCGCTCACCTGGTAGAATAATGCTATTGTGGAGGAACTCAACGTGGGACGGAATCGGCAAAATGTACCAATGAACCGATGTTATGGGCCTGATTTTATTTGTTTATTGGATTTTTATTTTTATTCTTATATGTTGTGAACAAACTTTGGTAGATCACGGGTGATGAAGGTTGTTATCAAGTTTCATTGAAATTATGTGCGTAGTTTTTGAGAAGAAAGCAAATAAATATTTTGGGGGACATTCCCTCCGTAGACCACCTTCGATCACATTTTTCCCCCGATTCCCTCTTTACTGCATGAGCCGGTTTTTGAAATTAATTCTGCCACAACAAATGCAGTACATAGCCGTTACTTCTCTCCTGTCTTCTGACGTAAACTGTTGGTATTTTATATTCCTTGCGCACTGTCAGCAGGTCTTTGATCCAGTGGAGTCCATAATCATCAATTTTCATTCAAGGCCAATGTCCATGGAAACTATTGATTGATTGGGTTTTGCAAGTATCGTGCTATGCACAACATCTTTCTTATTCTGTTTGTTTATTTCTCTGTCTGTGTATCCGACGATGTTGTTTTAAACTATTCGACCAGGAACCATAAAACCCATTTCAATATAAAGGTCTTTGATGAGGAGTTCCAGTTGCATATGATTTTTCCATTATGAATGACCTTGTATGTTATTTCAATCACCAAACTTGTGTAACCCTACTTTTTACTGAAGAATATTGAAATGACCGAATCTTGAAAGATTGTGAATGAAACATGTTATTATTATTATTGGTTCACGAAAAAATATTTTCACGAAAAATATAAGTCACCACTATATTCGTTATTGTTGTGTGTCTCTGTCTGTCTGTCTGTCTGTCTGTCTCTCCCGAGCATAGCTCCGTGGGTTTTGATCCGATCCTGATGAAATTTTGGTGGAAGGTTTATATCATGATCTGGTTGTGTTTTCCTGAAAATGGGCATGGTCCGCCCATTATGGGCGGAGCCACACCCAAAAAACATGTGTTTTTAGGGGGTAGCCGATTTCAATTTGCATCTTCTCCAAGGGGTTTTTTCGAATCTGACAGGGGTTTTGGTATTTTGTTAGCCCAATGGCACCTGCATAGCCCCACGGAGCTGGATTTTTCATTTTTGTCCCAAGGTCAAGGTCACAAGGTCACGAACTTAGAAAATTGCGATTTTGACATAAAAAATTTCTTCTCTGAGGGCTTTGTCGAATCTGGCTGGGGTTTCGGTATTTGGTTAGGCCAATGGCACCTGCATAGCCCCACAGAGCTAACAAAGAAAACAAAATTTTTCATTTTTGTCCCAAGGTCAAGGCCACAAGGTCACAAACTTAGAAAATTGCGAATTGTGTTTTCGGGGCTAGCCAATTTCAATTTGCATCTTCTCCTCGGGGGTTTGTCGAATCTGGCAGGGGTTTTGGAATTTGGTTAGCCCAATGGCACCTGCATAGCCCCACGAAGCTCGATTTTTCATTTTAGTGTCAAGGTCACAAGGTCATGAACTTAGAAAATTTCGAATTTTGACATAAAAATCAGACGACCGCCCAAACTTTGAGAGCTAGGATGACAATATTTTTTATGCATAATCTTGAGGTCATTCCCCACCTAAAGTCTTGAAACCATTTTTCTCTATCTCAAACACCTTGCCCGTGGCGCCCCCTTCAAATTTGTTTTTACGCTGATTTCATCAAAGTATGGATAATCCGAGGAGTGTGAAATGCCATATGACGAAATAATAGCCTATATGACGTTATATGGTTCCTGGAATGTTCCAGAGGAAGTTTTGCACCAAAGGTCATGATCCTTGACCTTTGACCTTTAAAGTTCACAAAGGTCAAATTTTCAAAGTTGTGGGAATTGAACCGGGTTTTCGACCTTCTTCGACGACTAACTCCATTAAGCTATAGCACATATCCTGTTTCCTTATTTTAATGTCCACAACATTGTTTTGGGACCTTTAAAGGTTATGCAAAGGTCAAATTTTGAAAGTTGTTGAACGAAACCGGGTTTTTGACATTTTGCAGCTAATAACCTGTCACTCTTACCACATCATGTTGATCATTTTTATAACTTGGTCAAACATTATCACATTGTCTCATCCTTGAGTTCTGAAACAATCTACATCGTCAAATACCACTCGTGATCCATCGTCGTCTTCAGACTTGTTTAATTTTAACATTGTTCTGAACGAACGAGAACAGAAATGTTAAGAGCGAGAAGAAAGGGGGAAGAGATTGTGAATTTCATGTTATGTCGTCATCAACCACCAAGGTTCGTCTGAATCCGTTCACAACTTTTTGAGATATCTTGTTTACAGCCAGACAGACAATCAGACAGGGTTGAAGCATAGACTCTGCCCACCTTCTGTGGCAGAGGTAATGTAAGTTAACACCCTCTTTTATGTATAAGCATTTGTAACTGTTGGATTTGTTTATTATTGTAGTTTAATTTAAATTTTCACAAGTCCTTTTGTAGATTGTTTTGTGAAAAAAACAAAGGATACAAATGTCAAGTCTTTCTCTCTTTCTCTTTAGCTGTTCATTCATTCCCTTGCTTTTTATGTCCACATGTGGCCCCACTGTCAAACTAACAGTACATTGCCTTTGTGGCCTCTGTCAATTTGCTCTTCCATGAATCTTGGTCTTGTCGATAAAATTTTGTACTTTATCATAAAATGTGTTTTGACCCAACATTCCTTTGCAAACTGACATTAATAGACAGGATTCAAACCCATGACATTTATATTTCCAGACCATTGCTAAACTCCTCCAGGTTGTTATGTCACAAAATGGATTGTGAAACATTCATTCTTAGTAGCCTTGAGTGAGATATCAAGTTCAGTCATGAGCCAAGTCTTAAAGAGACAGAAATGTAAATCGAGTCACAAACCTTGGCACAAGGCATGTAGTAGGCCCAGTACATGTGAATTATTTATTTTCACTTCAACTCTAATGGCAAAAGGAAACAATTTATTTAACCTGCATGAAAACAGGTGTGCATAATTAACCTCCGCCATCGAAGATGGACGGAGGTTACTGTTTTCACCCCTGTCTGTTTGTTTGTTTGTGAACAGTATTACGGAAAAACTCCTGGACGGATTTCGACGAAACTTGGTGGGGGGATTCGGTCTGGTCCAAGGATCATGCCATTAGATTTTGGACTTGGTCCAAAGTCCAATATGGCCGCTATGGCGGCCATTTTGAAAAAATATTTGAATTTTTGTTTTTGCATTTCTACATGTTTTAAGTGATTTCCAACCAAAAAAAAATAAATTTCTTAGAGAAAAAAAAAAAAAACAGAAAATTTTGCAACTTTTTTTCAAAAAAAATTAGATTTTATTTGAAAAATATTTGAACTTTTTTTGCATTTCTACATGTTTTAAGTGATTTCCAACCCCCCCCAAAAAAAAATTACTTAGAGAAAAAAAAAACCCAGAAATTTTCAACTTTTTTTTCAAAAAAAATTCGATTTTATTTTTTTGGGCATTTCTACAAGCGCGTCGATCTAGTTTAGCTTATTCAATCGTGGTTCAGTGGAGTCTGATCCGTTTTTACCTACAATGAATAGGATATCAGGTTCACTTAAGTGACTAATCAGTATTGGCAGCGGAGGTTTTGCACTCTACCGAGTGCTCCCCCTCAAGTTGTATTTTGTATTTAAAAACAACAAAACACTCTCTAGCACAGCACATTTACACTGCTCATTTACATTTGCAGGACATTAGTTTGACCTATGAGATGCATCAATCGTTCCTGGAATAACAAAGAAAACAAATTTAACCTCAAGTGACTGACCTCCGGTGAAGACATTTCACTGGAGGGCTCATGAGGTTGACATAAGGTCACATAAAGTCATTTGATTTACCATTCACAACGGCCAAGTTCTCCTCAAGATTCACAACAAATTCCAAGAGAAATGTCGCAATGCACGGTCAACGCAGCTCAGAAAGGAATATTCTCATACCCACGTTCATGGATCCCAAGAACTGTGCAATGGATTCAAAGGGACGTTTAGCAAATACTTGATGGAGGCACGATGATGTGAAGGGGATTCTTTACAGCACAGCTCCTGGAAAGCTGGAGTTGGGTCTTTGTGCTCCGAAGCGCATCGACCTATTTCATAGCAATTACTTCAATAATGAAATCTTACTTATTGAGCCTTCATGCAGAGCATTTCATCTCAGATGCCTGAGATCTATCTATTTTGTGTTATCTGCCCCCCCCCCCTCTTTATGCAATTCACTTGAATGGTAATTCAATTTTGCTATCTGTATGTCATTGAATCATTTCTGTCAAGAGTGCTCCTGGGCGCAAAGATCCAAACTTCTCATTTGAAGACCAAACGCATCAATAACAATTTATTTCTTTACCATCTCTGGCTTTCTATCATAATCAGTTTTCGTTTGCTCGCTGAATCCATGAAGATAAGCTTTTATCCCTCTGCATTAGAGAAAATGAAAAAACATCAATGAATAATCTATAATAAAGAAGCTCAATAATGAGACTGGGTGGTGTAACGGTTAGACTGTTAGAGCATCCACTCTGAGTGTTTGAGGTCGGCAGTTTGATTCTGACCCAAATCGAGTCCCACCAAAGGGTTTAAGAAAGGTCTGTGCAGCTCAGCGAACTAGCTTGTCTCTCAGCATATAAAAGCTACGGCATGGCCAAACCCAATGAGCTGGCTTTCATCTAGATTCGGAGAAAATTTCTCCTTCTTTTCCCCACTGGGTGTAGAGAAGAAAGGGATGTTATAAAGATGGTGTCCCAGAAAGTTAGTCAAGTTGAGTATTTTATTGTGAACTAGCAGAGTACCCGCCTCAAAGGCGATCTTGTTCCAAGCATACAACACTTTCTTCTGACACATACCTTTATTTGGGCAGGGTATAGGCAACTCACAGATCTGTGTCGGCAAAGAAACACCCAGGTTATGTGCATGAAGCAAAAACATAGCTACTGCTTATAATTAAAAACACCTCTCTGCACTGGAAAACGTGTGGACAGGAATACTATCATATAAATGTTGGACCTTGTAATACCCTCCCCCACCTCGAGGTGGCACTACATGATACACATTTACATGGAGGATTCGTGTCCCCCCCCCATAACACCCCTCCCCAACAAGCCCCCCCAAAACCCGGCAAAGTTATTGGGGACATGCTGATCCTATGTAGCAAGTATAGATGTAATCGGACCTGTACTGGGGGAGGAGTAGCATAACAAACACTCAAACACCAGTCCGTGAATTACAGTAAGGATTTGTCTGCATGTGTCTGATTTGTGTCACCATTGTTTGTAGTAAGCACACCTGTTTTGTATGGACACCTTCAAACTGTTGCAAAGTGCTTGCATCCATACTCGTAAATGTGTGCGTGCATGCGTGTGTGTGTGTGTGTGTGTGTGTGTGTGTGTGTGTGTGTGTGTGTGTGTGTGTGTGTGTGTGTGTGTGTGTGTGTGTGTGTGTGTGTGTGTGTGTGTGTGTGTGTGTGTGTGTGTGTGTGTGTGTGTGTGTGTGTGTGTGTGTGTGTGTGTGTGTGTGTGTGTGTGTGTGTGTGTGTGTCAGTCAGTGTATGTGTCTACTCCAATACTCCAAAACCTTGAAACATGGCAGTCTGAAATCTTACATGCATACAAAGAAAACTCCAAGGAAGTGCAAGAGTGAAAACTGGGTGTTTGGGTTAATTTAAACATCCATTTTGAACATAATTAACGGCCTTATTTAATTATATCCTTTTTCAGGCAATCTTGGCCACCTCACTCTCTGGAGGCTTTCCTGGGTAACCTCGCAAGGGTCTGAAGCCGCCATGTTTTTTGGCCTGCTCAACCATGTCTTGACTAGGAACAGGCTACAACGATTTGTTCAAGATAAAGTTGTTTTTTTACACTTTTTCGCTCATTATCGAATGCCTGTTCATCATAGCAACTAATCGCTGGGTACATTGCATTGCTTATAAACACCCAGAAACCCCAGATTTTAAAGAATTGTGCGAATAAATTCTTGAAATATCAGCTGCTTTTTCGTATCCTTTTCTCACCGATGCAGCAAGTCGAGTGACCTGCTTTGTGATGCTTCAAAAGGAGTTGTATAATCAGCATTTTCCGAATCGAATCGACATGAGAAACGGCACTTCGTGAGACGCATCATTATAAGTAAAGAAGAAGATGGAGGATGAGAATTTCTGCCCGGTTTTATAGAACACGGCGGTAAAGAGAAAGCATTGTTTGGGCGCATTTTATCACATGGTTGATGACAGGGTATGTGGCCTACCCCCCTCACACTTCCTTCCCCTGCCCTTGCAATGCCTTCCCCTCCCCTCACGTTGGTTCCCCTCCTCTCACGTTGGTTCCCCTCCCCTCGCGCTGCCTTCTTCCTCTCCCCTCACACTGCCCTCTTACCATCCCCTCACACTACCTTCTTCCTCTCCCCTCACAATGCCCTTTTCCCTTACACTCATGCTACCTTCTTCCCCTCCCCTCACGCTGCCTTATTCCCCTCCCCTCACGCTGCCTTCTTCCCCTCCCCTTTCGCTGCCACCACTTCTCCCCTTTCACTGCCACCCCTTTCCCTCCCCTCTCGTTGTCATTCCTTACCCTCCCCTCTCGCTGCCACCCCTTCCCTCCCCTCTCGCTGCCACCCCTTCCCCTCCCCTCACACTGCCACCCCTTTCCCTCCCCTCGCACTGCCACCCCTTCCCTCCCCTCGCACTGCCTTCTTCCCCTCCCCTCGCACTGCCTTCTTCCCCTCCCCTCGCGCTGCCTTCTTCCCATCCCCTTGCGCTGCCTTCTTCCCCCTTCCCTCACGCTGCCTTCATCCCCTCCCCTCACGCTGCCTTCTTCCCCTCCCCTTTCGCTGCCACCACTTCTCCCCTTTCACTGCCACCCCTTTCCCTCCCCTCTCATTGTCATTCCTTCCCCTCCCCTCTCGCTGCCACCCCTTCCCCTCCCCTCTCGCGGCCACCCGTTGCCCTCCCCTCGCTGCCACCCCTTCCCTCCCCTCTCGCTGCCACCCCTTCCCCTCCCCTCTCGCTGCCACCCCTTCCCTCCCTCTCGCTGCCACCCCTTCCCCTCCCCTCTTGCTGCCACCCCTTTCCCTCCCCTCGCACTGCCTTCTTCCCCTCCCCTCGCACTGCCTTCTTCCCCTCCCCTCGCACTGCCTTCTTCCCATCCCCTTGCGCTGCCTTCTTCCCCTTCCCTCACGCTGCCTTCATGCCCTCCCCTCATGCTGCCACCCCTTTCCCTCCCCTCTCATTGTCACTCCTTTCCTCTCCCCTTTCACTGCCACCCCTTTCCCTCCCCTCTCGCTGTCACCATTCCCCTCCCTCTCGCTGCCACCATTCCCTCCCCTCTCGCTGCCACCCCTTCCCCTCCCCTCTCGCTGCCACCCCTTCCCCCTCGCCTCTCGCTGCCATCCCTTCCCCTCCCCTCTCGCTGCCACCCCTTTCCCTCCCCTCTCGTTGCCACCCTTCTCCTCCCTCTCGCTGCCACCCCTTCCTCTCCCTCTCGCTGCCACCCCTTCCTCTCCCCTCTCGCTGCCACCCCTTCCCTCCCCTCTCGCTGCCACCCCTTCCCCTCCCCTCTCGCTGTCATCCCTTCTCCTCCCATCTCGCTGCCACCCCTTCCTCTCCCCTTTCGCTGCCACCCCTTCCTCTCCCCTTTCGCTGCCACCCCTTTCCCACCCCTCTCGCTGCCACCCCTTCCCCTCCCCTCTCGCTGTCATCCCTTCTCCTCCCATCTCGCTGCCACCCCTTCCTCTCCCCTTTCGCTGCCACCCCTTCCTCTCTCCCCTTTCGCTGCCACCCCTTTCCCACCCCTCTCGCTGCCACCCCTTCCCTCCCCTCTCGCTGCCACCCCTTCCCTCCCCTCTCGCTGCCACCCCTTCCTCTCCTCTCTCGCTGCCACCCCTTCCTCTCCCCTCTCGCTGCCACCCCTTCCCTCCCCTCTCGCTGCCACCCCTTCCCTCCCCTCTCGCTGCCACCCCTTTCCCTCCCCTCTCGCTGTCACCCCTTCCCTCCCTCTCGCTGCCACCCCTTCCCTTCCTCTCCTCTCTCGCTGCCACCCCTTCCCCTCCCCTCTCACTGCCACCCCTTCCCTCCCCTCTCGCTGCCACCCCTTTCCCTCCCCTCTCGCTGTCACCCCTTTCCCTCCCCTCTCGCTGTCACCCCTTCCCTCCCCTCTCGCTGCCACCCCTTCCTCTCCCCTTTCGCTGTCACCCCTTTCCCTCCCCTCTCCCTGCCACCCAAGATGTAAATTCTGTTTGCAAAGTGAACACAAAATCCAGTGAATTACATCGAAGGTGGAACAGGTAAAATGATCGTTGACATTGGTGGTGAGCTTTGTTACTGATATTAATGTTGTGGAGTTGATAAAAAAAAATCGCAGGTATTACAACGACCACGTGAACAATTGAATGTTCCAGGTGGTAGAATGGAAAAAAAGGAATGAAAAAAACACAATGTTTTTAAATGAAAAAATAAGTGGTTGAGAGAAGATGGAAGTGGTTTCTGTGTAGTTCTTTCAGACTCCTAAAGTTTTTTTTTGATGATTATTTTAACCGCGAAGCTGTTGGGAATGATACACCAGAGTGAGAGGAATTCGTTCAATCTGGGGTTTTATTTTTGGAAGGAGGAGATTTTGTCTGTTGATTGGCCGGACACGGTTAAGAGCATTTTCCACGAGTGAGCTGGGATAGCCGCGATCTGTGAAAAACTGACATCTTACTGGCTTTCGATCCAAAATCCAAGTCACCATTGCAGAGGCGACGGAGCCGCAGAAACTGATAACAAGGCATGGAATTGTTGACATATAAAGAATGAGAAGATGAGTACATTATATCGCTGTGCGAATCTGTTGGCTTGTAGTGAATAGTGATCATTAAACCGGTATCTACAAGAGAAAGTTTGATATCTAAAAATGTGACGCAGGTATCTGAAATCTCCCACCAGAGGTTAATGAAATACAATCATCGATGTATCGTCCAAAGAAATGTGGTGCCGGGCCATCAAATTGAGAAAAAAAAAATGTTCTTCAATGAAAACGACAAAGAGATGTGCATAATTTGGACCCATTTTTACCCATAGCCACACCATTGATCTGCTTATAAAAGCTGTTGGAGAATGTAAAGCAAATTGAGTGTGAGAACCAATTAAGCTAAACAAAGTAATGTTTCAATGTTGGGGTCTTGGATGGTGTGACGATTGAAAAAAAGTGTTTGAGTGCCTGAAGACCCCCATCATTTGGAATAACCATGTAGAGTGATGCAATGTCCATGGTGAATTGAAATTTGTTGTCGCTAAAGAACTAGAACTGATCAAAAATCTATAAGGCATGGTTGATATTGTTAGGGTTGTGGGGGTAGATGGAGGAATTTCATAGGAAAGTTAGGATTATATAGAGTTTCTTGGTCTGTGGACGTGTAGGAGACATCTTGATGTAAATTAAGTAGGGAAACTGTGAACTTAAGTGTTACTTGTCTCCACACGGCGTGGGAGGCACAGGTGGTGCTGTGTTAATTAGACAGGGATTAAGACCAATTTTTCTGAGTATGCAATTGCCCCCTGTGACTTTATATGTTTTTGTATTTTCAAGCCAGCCATGAAGGAGTTGCATTTTTATAACAACAACAACCATAACAACAAATAGACAGTTGCGTGTCCAAGCAGGAAAGAAGCCCTGCCTTCACGATTTTCGTGCCAGCAAGCCACACCCGGAGGCAGATGATTGATGGGCATGACGTGAGAAGGAAGAGGTTTTGGTTTTGTTGGTTTTGAGTTCGGTGTAAGGGACGCACACGGTCGAGAGACGACGTTGCTAGGAGATGGCGTGTTAGAACCGGGCATTACGGCTGGCTTTCCTTCGACGCATGAAGAAGACAGCACAATTCTCGTATTCATGCTGAGGAAAATTGGCTCGCATGGTGGAGCAAGATGCTGGCCATTGACTCTTGGCTGGTCGTGAGAGACGGACCTCGAAGCCTTGTGTATATCACCGAAGGGAGTGGCGTCATTCTGCAGAGAGCAGCTGCATCGGTAAGCGCGATCAACGAAGAAGCCGCACGGCAGTTGGTGAGTCCTGGTGTTGAATACCACTTCAGGAATTATCTCACATATGTTTCCCACTCAGGAGTGGCTCAGCACCATTTTGGGATGAATCTTCCCACACCAGACGAAGCGCCTAAATCCCAAAGTTCAGTAAAGACCACCTTTGGACAAAGCAAAGTGCCAGAATAAAGGGAGGATTTTGCTTTTCTTTCGTTTTCCCCTTGTCTGTATCAAAGTCCATGTGTCGAGGTGCCTCGACTTTAGACCTTAATTTACTTCATGTATTATTACTACATTTTGAATTATCCCCTTGTAAATATTTGTCTATTTTCAATAAATCCCAGCGTTTAATTTAAGTTCCGGTTCCGGTTTTGAGCAGCGAGAGGTCTCCTTTGGGGCTCCCTGCTGACTTCTCAAAGCTAAGTTTCCGGTTGTTATTTGTCCCGTTTTAACTGTTTAATTTTCTCACCCACATGTTACTGTGTGTTGCTAGTTCGGTTTTGTTTCAAAAATCGTGCTATTTTGTGAGTATTTTTGTCGACGTTCTTACCTGTGCATGAGGCCTAGGCGTAGGCTTGAGGCCTACCGGTTCCACTTGGTGTTCGATCGTTTTTTTTTTTGTTGTTTGTTTTTTCTCCCCATTACCTTCATTTTCTATCCTCCCCATTACCTTCAATTTTGATCCTCCCCACTTTCCAAACATCCCCCATTCTCCCAACTAACCTCTTTCTTATCTCAAAAAAAAAAAACAAAAAAAGAAAAAAATCTACAACAACAACACGCTCACCTTCTCCTGATTCTGCTTCTTCTTTTTCCTCTTAACTTCCTCCTCTTCCTCGATTTTTTTTTTTTTTTTTTTTTTTTTTTTTTACACTTCCATGACCTAATCTGTTGAACTCTCTCATATATTAATATTAACAACAAAAAAAATATATATTTATATATATATATATATATATATATATATATATATATATATATATATATATATATATATATATATATATACACCCAACAACACGCTCACCTTCTCCCCTTCTCCCGATTCTGCTTCTTCTTCTTCCTCTTAACTTCCTCCTCGTCTTCTTCCTCGATTTTTTTTTTTTTTTTTTTTTTTTTTTTTTTTACACTTCCATGGCCTAATCTGTTGAACTCTCTCATACATTATTTTTAACAACAAAAACGATCTTATAATGCTTCATCTTCCTCTCTCACACATGTGGTACTCTTTACTGTTTCACAATGCACTAATCTTCTGCTATTTTAACAGACTGCTCTCATTTCGACCTCTCCTTCATTCCTTGCCTAAAAATCCAACTATTACAGCGCTTCTTCTCTCCATGCTTTGAATTCGCCTTCATTGCACCCTTCAAGAATTGTGTTAAATCGCATCTCTGACCTAAAACTTTTAAAAACCACAGTTTGCCATGGATGCTCGCTTTCCATCAACCATTCTTTTTTCCAAATTCAGTGCCAACTCACCCCCTCACCCCTCACTCTCACTCTCAAAGCAACCATCCCACTCTTCTTCCTCCAAGCCTCCCTCTCACCTCTCTCAAAAATCCCCCCTCACCTTTCTCCCACCTTTCATCCTCCTCACTCTTCCTTCTCAAAGTTGCCCCCCTCTCATCCACCAACCTGCCTCCCTCCACTGCCCTCTCACCTCCATCTCTTCACTCCACCTCCTCAAATCCTCAACTGCCTTCTTCCTTGTCTCTTGTCCCCCCTCTCCCCCAGCACCACAGAGCCTTTTCTCCTCATTCGGCCCCCTCCCCTCGCTGTTCTGCAATACCCCACACTCCTTCAGCAACCCTGCTTACCTACCCCCCTCGTCCCTTGTCCTACCCTCCCCCTCCCCCTCCACCTCCTGCACCCAAAGCCTCCTCCCCTTCCTCTTCATTAAAAGTGTGGACCTCAAATATCCGGGGCCTTCGCTCAAACCTTTCAGATCTTTCCATACAGGTTGCCACTGACAAACCAGACATTATCTGCCTAACAGAAACTTTCCTCTCCCAAGACGTGTCTGACTCCCAAGTATCTCTCACTGGCTACTCCCTCTTACGGTATGACAGACCTGAGCCTCGTCCTGGTGGAGGTGTTGCTCTCTTCATCAAAGACTCTATTCCTCACTCTCCATGCACTGCTCTCACTCCCCCACACCCCCAGGAATACCTCTGGCTTCGGCTTCCCTCCACTCCCACCTCATGTTTATATGTGTACTGTACCGTCCACCGAACAGTGATGACTCCATCTACATCTCACTATCCGAAAACATGGACCATCTTCTATCTTCTCATCCAAACTCTCTCTTCCTCTTATGTGGTGACTTCAATTGTCATCACGCCAGTTGGCTCGGTGTGGGTACCTCTCTCACCTGCCATGGCACCTCAGCAAAAGCTTTCTGCGACTCATTGGGACTGACTCAATCGGTCAACTTCCCGACCCGGATCTCAACCAATGGTACTCCATCTCTTCTGGATCTGATTTTGACAAATTTCCCTGACAATATCTGCTGCTCTTCCTTCGCTCCAATTGGTTCTTCTGACCACGTCCTTGTTAAAGTGGACATCTCTCTGGCTGTTATCAGAGAACCACCTCACCGCCGTCGAGTCTGGAATTTCACTCAAGCCGACTGGCAGGGTCTCCGAGCAGCCATCAAACTTACAGACTGGTCTCCTATCACTACTTTCTCAAACATCAACTCATCCTGGGAATTCTTTCAAATAAACTTGTTCTCCCTCATGCACAGATTTATCCCCTCTCGTGTTCAGTTGTCTTACCCTTCCTCCCGCCATTGGTTTACTGAAGCTTGTGGCGAGGCAGTCGTCCTGAAACAACTTGCCTTTGCCTCATGGAAAGCAAACCCAACTGAGGGCAATCTCAGTTCTTTCCACAAAGCTCGGAACAAGTGTGTAGCTACCCTCAGGAGAGCCAGAAAACAACATCTTTCTCATCTCAAGTCTGAACTCTCATACCTCTCTCCCTCCTCAAAATCCTGGTGGCGTTTAATCAAATCTGTTTCTGGTGTATGTTCCCCCTCCATCCCCTCCCTTACCTCAAATGGCCGCACTGCTGATTCCACACGTGATAAAGCTGAATGTCTAAACTCGGTGTTTGCAGCTAAATCTTGTGTCCTAAACCCATCACTATCTCTACCCACTTTACCCAGTCGCACCCAACTGTCCCTGGACTCTGTATCCTTTTCTCCTGACAAGGTGGAGAGCTTGCTTTCAAACCTCGAGTCAGATTCTGCAACCGGTCCAGACGGCATCAGCCCACGTGTCCTCAAAGCCTGCTCTTCTGCTCTTGCTCACCCTCTCTCTGTTCTATTCACCCTCTCATTTGCCCAAGGTCATCTGCCATCTGCTTGGAAATCTGCTAACATCACTGCCCTGCATAAAAAAGGTGCAAAAACAGATCCCTATAACTACAGACCAATCAGCCTTCTCCCAATCATCAGCAAGGTGATGGAATCCATCATCGCCTCAGATATGAAATCCTTCCTCTTCTCCAATGGCTTGATTTCCAATCATCAATTTGGTTTCAGACCAGGTCACTCTACCCTGGATATGCTGCTTCTGCTCTCCCATCAATGGATGGAGGTCCTCAATGCCAGACAGGAAATCCGAGCCGTATCCCTGGACATATCACGTGCTTTTGACACAGTCTGGCACCCTGCCCTACTCACCAAACTCTCTTCCCATGGTATTCAAGGCCATCTCCACTCATGGCTCGCAGACTTCCTCTCCTGTCGCAGTCAACGTGTGGCCCTAAATGGAGTTCTTTCATCCCCTCTTCCTGTGCAGGCTGGAGTTCCTCAAGGTAGCGTTCTGGGCCCTGTTCTTTTTCTGGTTTTCATCAATGATCTCTCGGACTCTCTGGAAAATCCTCTTTCTCTTTGCCGACGACTCCACCCTCTGCCGTACCATCTGTCATCCCTCAGACCGGCAAGCAGCAGCTTCTTCACTCACTGCAGATCTGGATAAAATCACAAACTGGTCCAACACGTGGAACATGTCTTTCAATCCAGACAAATCTCACACTCTCACTATGTCTCTTCGAAAGGACCGTTTACAAAACCCCCTATCCACTTTCTCAACAATCCTCTGGAAGAAGTCTTTTCTTTCAAGCTTCTAGGTCTCACTATCTGCCATGACCTTTCCTGGGAAAGTCACATTTCCAACCTCGCCTCAAAAGCCAGTCGCCGACTGGGAATCCTCCGTCGTGCTAAGTCCTTCCTCGGCCCTCTTGAGCTCCTGACCACTTACAAAGCTTTTGTCTGTAGCCTGATGGAGTACTGCTCTCCCCTCTGGGCTGGTGCTCCTGCCTCCCACCTTTCTCGGCTTCACGCTGTCGAAACCAGGGCATTTAAGATCATCGGCATCTCCCGCAATGAAGCTGAGTCTTTGGGCCTCTCACTCAATCACCGCAGGTTGGTCGGTGGTCTTTCTGTCTTCTACCGACTCCTCTCCAGCCTTGCCCCCCTGCTCTCTCTGCGATTTGTCCCCACCACATTTCCACAGGGCGCTCAAGGTCCGCCAACAACCCCCTTCTGGTAAAACTACCAAAATCACGAATCACTGCTCATCTTCACTCTTTCATTCCTCTTTTTCCCGCCTTTGGAATAAACTTCCTCACTGTATTCTTTCCCATTCTTCCCTCCAGGCTTTCAAAACAGCTGTTCACCACCACCTCTTATCTTCCCCCATCCAAATCCTCGATCTTTTCTACCCCGATAATCCACCCAAGCCCACTTCCTTCATTTCTCCTACTTTCCTTCCTGAAAGTCCCTGAAATGTCCATCTTCTCTTCGCCATGTTCCCCGTCCCATCCCTATCCCTCTCCCTTCCACAGTTCACCTAATGTGTCTGTTCCCCACTGTTTTGTCCCTTCCACTCCCGCCCCTCTTGTCTCATGCCTCCTTGCTGTGAGTTGTGTGTTAGCTCTCATACGAGCCTCGACCAAGGTATACAAAAAAAAAAAAAAAAAGTTACTGTGTCCATGTATCTGTTGCGGGTTTGAATATAAACCCCTTGTGCTGTGCATCTGTCGCCCTGCCAGTGCCGCCTTCCCCTCCCGCACATGCTATAATCTCTGAGGATCACGTGTCTGCCTATTTAGTAAAACCGCTCGGCGATCTGGGCCTGGTCGGTGTTAACCGCCCATCCACCACAATTGGGTCGGGGGGATTAACGTAACTGCCAGGACCCTGACAATATCTTTGATACAGGATGGTGGAGAGAACACAATTGGAGCCATTTTTTGTTTAAGTAGCTGGAAATTATTTTAGTGGGATGGCCAGAGTTGTTGGGTTTGTGAATCTTTGGCAGAAAGTATGTGTGTGATACACGGGGGGAGGGGAGTGGAGGGGAGGGGGGGTACTGACAATGAAATTGCAGGAGGTGGGTGGAAGCTCCTGTTTGGAAATTTATTATTTTACAGTTTCTTTAATGAGTTTTTGATGTTCCATGTCCACTTTGGACCATCAAATGTCCACTTTGAGATAAAAGCTACTGTCTGAGAATTGATGATGGGCTTCCTATTGATTATGGTCCATCTGCCAGACAGCTACCTTTGTCCGCTGGTTTGATGATGATATCTGAGCAATTCCTGAGGGTTCTAAGAGCAGCCCATTCATCATGAGATTGAAAGATTTTGTATTTCTGTTCAGATTCAGTTGCTGAATGTACCAGCGAATTTTTTTAATGAATAGATCGACTGAGAAAATTTGGCAATCAAGTAGAGTTCAGTTGGAGTGACGAGTGGTTATTGATTGAAATTAATCTTTTTCAGGTTGGTTGAAACATCCATATGTGTGTTGTGAAAAAATGTTCACAATTGTATCTGTCGAAGGAATCTTTCCATCTCATGTTTGAAAGAAAAGTCATTCGGTTTTTTTTGAAAAGGGAACAAAATTTAAACCTTTGTTCAAGACTGTTCTTTCATATTTTTTTCAATGCATAAATAAAATGGGTGTGCAAGAATGAGCAACAAGGTTGAAGGAACATCAGAAGTTAGTTTCAAAAGTTGTAAAACAGGAAGACAAAGAAAGACAAAAACTAACTGCGGAAGAAGTGGATGAAGAAAAAGAAGACAATTTAAAAACCACACCTCAACGATCTGCTTTCATGATGCCTGTTGAGCTACCTGCCATAGAACCTCCACAATAGTATTTCTCCCCCATCTATCTATAATTCCAGCAGTGTGTGTGTGTGTGTGTGTGTGTGTGTGTGTGTGTGTGTGTGTGTGTGTGTGTGTGTGTGTGTGTGTGTGTGTGTGTGTGTGTGTGTGTGTGTGTGTGTGTGTGTGTGTGTGTCTGCTGTTTCTTGACAACCACCGGTCCGATCTAATTTAAACTTGCCAGATATATTGCTGAGGACCTGAAGATGTGCCTTTCAAGGTTTGATATTAATTGGATAAGCGGTTCCCAAGTGATGGCCATTTATTTACCAACCAATGACAGGACACGGTGCTGCGTGGGCGTGGCCGATGGAGGAAGAGAACCTCAACCGCGGTCCCCATTACGGGTTACAACGTACGGACTTCCGGATAAAGATGACTTCGTGTATTCTAATAATTTCTCTATTTCTTATGCGCATTTATAGATAAACACAATGCCCCAAGTTATGATCGTTTTCATATTAGACGGTGCATAAATTTCGGTAACATCAGAGTGAGCTGGTATGCTCCGAAGCAGGAAGTAGTTTTTTTTTTTTTTTTGCACGGTTTTTTTTTTCTCTTCTCTTTGTGTGTTTTTCCTTGCGATGACATTGCGAAAAGGCAAAATACGTTGGCGCTAATTGAATAATTGGCCATTAAAACTAAATTGCGAATAATCGTAACTGCGATATGCGAACTTCCGGACAGTGAGGACTTAACTTCGGGACATCCGGATAGTGACGAATACTGTATTCTTTCTCGATTTTTTCTTGATTTATCGACTTACTGTATTTTTTCTTTCTCGATTTCTGTACTTTCTCGATTTCTTTCTCGATTTTCTTAAACACAATGCCTCAATCCAGTCATCGTTTACGACAGCGAAGGAACGAAGCTGCGCGTCATGCACGTGCAATGGAATCTAACGAAGCACGAGCTGCTCGCTTGGCAGACAACACTGAAAGTGAGGCAAGGCGTCGTGGAGCTGAAACGGATGAAGAACGAACTGCTTGCTTGGCAGACAACACGGGATGCGAGGCAAGGCGCTGTGCAGCTGAAACAGATGAAGAACGAACTGTTCGCTTAGCAGACAACATTTAACGTGAGGCAAGGCGTCGTGCAGAATAAACAGATGAAGAATGAACTGCTCGCTTGGCAGACAACACTGGACGCGAGGCAAGGCGCCGTGCAGAAGAAACGGGTAAGGGCACGCATGTACGGGCACATGAGAGCGAAGGAACGGCCTGTGCAGTTGTTGTTTCTGGCACGCGGTTTGAATTTTTTTTGTTTTGTTTTGTTTGCACGTACGGCCACGCACCTACGGGCTTGCACGAGTAAGTAAAAATACCAAACAAACTTAATGGGAGAAATAAGAGAATTGGAATATGATGATGAATAATTATTTAAACAACGAGGAAAGACAAATAAAACTACTCCTTATACAGGCTGCCCCACAGAAAACGAGGAAATTTGTTACAGTTTATTCAATACAAAACAAAAGCAAACTTAGATGTAGTGTAAAACAAAGATACACTTTATTTTCAAACAAAACAAAAGCAAACTTAGATGTAGTGTAAAACAAAGATAAAACAAAGATAGTTTATTGATATGGTAAAATACGGCAAAATAAATCTCAAAATCTCAAATTTCCTGGTTTTCTGTGGGGCACCCTGTATTATGTGGGCCATCATATGTATATATAACATATATATATATATATATATATATATATATATATATATATATATATATATATATATATATATATATATATATATATATATATATATATATATACTGAACAAAAATATAAACGCACCAAGCGATTGTTACTATTTTACCTCAAACTCATTTATACTAAATCTTCACAACAATTTGGTTATAGAATCCATGACAATTGAGCATTAAATTTCTTAGAGTTCCTTGAGAATTCTGGCGACAGTCTTTGCGCTACAACAGCCGACACAACCGAGGTGTCACTGTCAGAGTTCACACAGTCAGTAGCGGGTGTTGGCCTCGCTCAAGCTTGGCCTCCCTCAAGCGGTTACGCACCGTCTGGGCTGAAATGCGCCTGTTATGCAGCCCAGCAGTCTCATCGGCAGTCCTCATGGCCGGTCGGAGTCGATCCCGGAGATGTTGCAGCCTCATGTGACGATCCTGACCGGCGGTGGTCACACGTGGTCGCCGGGCATGTGAGCGGTACACGGTGCTTCCAGTCTCTCTGAGGCGCGTTCTCAGGCGGCTAATGGTGGAGTGGTGGACATTGAAGTGTGCTGCAACGGCCCGTACTGACGTCCCAGCATTCAGCATGCTAATGGCACGCTCCCTCAAGATTTGTGACATCTGTGGCATGTTGACATTTGGCACCAGTCCACATTTTGGGGAGGCCTTTTATAGGGCAAGCTATAGGGAGTGTTTGTGTCCTGGTCACGCTCACTGACCATCACTCTGTCAAGCCCCATGGTGCTCATGGGAAGGATTACTCAACGTGTGAGTCCACACACTCAAAGTGGTAAATTTCAATGGGAACATCTGTCTTGAGCAAAACAAAGGAACCATTGCTCAAACATATCATCGGTTTGACCATTTTCCCATAATGGCAATCTTGACTTAGATATTTAGGTTGGTGCGTTTATATTTTTGTTCAGTATATATATATATATATATATATATATATATATATATATATATATATATATATACATATATACATTATACATGCATACACACAGTAATGTGAACTGCTTATATGCTTGTCTATCTGTCTGTTGGGTTGCCGAAATAGGTGACCCTTATTGTCAGTAATTCTGTCTGTTTGTTTTGGATGTTTGTTCGTTTGTCATCAGCATAATTGGTAGTAAACGTGGGCAGATTTTGACCAAACTCCGGTGGTAGGTACATCTTATGACCGAGTGCTTTGGAAATTGTGATGGTTGCTAGGGACGCTTTGGTTCCCTAGCAACAACCGAAAAACCTTCAAAATCGGTACCGTTCACGCAAAATCAATTCCGAAAGTCATTATTACACGTAGGGTTATGAAATTTGGCACGGATGATCTACAGGTGATGCTCTATCAAATATATTCCGGTTTTTGTGATATATGGAATACTTTTCCCACAGCGCCCCCTACAATTAGGTATGTGCGAAAATTGGTGAAAATTGAAGGCCCCCGAGCGACCAGGTGAGTGTATCAATACGAATGAAACTTTGCAGGTTCATGGTACTCAATGAGTACTACAACTTTGCCTCAGGACATATTGACTGATTTCACTTAGGTCAGCGGTCAAATGTCAATTCGTGCAAAAATCGATAATATGCGAGAGCTGGAGGTGCCTTCGTGCCAAATGCTACTCCTCCGAGGGTTATGGTCGGACAGTCATGAAAATTCACACTAATCGTCTGGAATACATTGTGCACAAACGATTGAGCCGGATTTTCGATTTAGATCTTTTTTCACCCACAGCACCCCCTCTAACTTTGGGGATTTCCGATTTCAAACCGCATTTTCGGTACTTTTCATTCAAATGGATACCGAGTAGTTATCAGTAGATGGAAATGGATGAGATTTGTTATGCATAATCTTAAGGTGATTCCCTATCCACTATATGACATCCATTTTTCTCTATATCTTATAGTTTCCATGCTTGGCGACCCATCGCCGCCTGCCGGCTTGTCTATATGTTTGTCTATCTGGTGTCTGTTTATATGTTTGTCTTTCTCCCATTTACTTTGGCAGCTTCCCGTGCTCTGTTTAAAACATGCATGCAGGCAAAGCTCACCATTCACTTTTGAAATGATGGGAGAACAGGTGCGAATAATGTTGTGCCAAATTTTATTTCCCAAGCAAGATATTTTACCCTCGTTTTAGACAAATCCAACCTCCGCCACCTGATGTTGCACCACCATTTTGCAGTGTGCAGTATATAAAGTAGCTCAGAGCTTTGGCTCCGAGTGAAATCAATATTGTAACACAATTAACCTTTTTAAAGTCCATGAAATAATATTTAAAATGATAGATTAACTTAAGCTTTTACCATCACTGAGGATAGGTACTTTTGCTTGTTATGAAGAAAGAATGTTGTGACTCAACAAATTCAAAAAGTACAGCGGGTCTTGTATCAACAGACGAGACTGCGCCGTTCCATGTTGTTATCCCCCCCCCCCCCCCCCGGAGGGAGGGATGGGATATTGTAATCGTCCGGTTTGTTTGTCTGTTTGTTTGTCTGTCTGTTAGCAACTTTATGGCAAAACGGCTTTAGCAAACACTATATAATTTAATCCACAGGAGGGGCAATGAACCTTGGATGACCCCATTAACTTTTGGGTCCAATTGGATCAAAGGTCAAGGTCACGAAAATATCAAAATCGTTTTTCGCTCATAAACGTCAAAAATGATCTGATTTACTTCAAACTAAGTTTATAGTGAACCTTATTCTATTTGTCACTGATAATCCTACCCATTCCTATAGTGAAAAATGCATATTTGTGAAGATTGGTAGGGTCCGAAGTTTTGGGGGTCATGGTCATCGGTCAAATTTACAAATTTTCCATTAAAACTAAAACGTGGTTACGAAAATACAACTTTATGGGAAAACGGCTGGCTCAAACACTGTCAAATTGTATCCACAGGTGGGTAATGAACCACAGACGACCGCATTAACTTTTTTGTCCAATTAGGTGAAAGGTCAAGGTCAGGTCACGAAAAGGTCAAAATCGTTTTTCACTCATAACTTCATCAAAAATGGCTTAATTGACTTCAAACTAAGACTAAAATATTCCTTATTCTATTCCTTATAATCAACATTCAGGTTAAGGATGTATCAAATTTAAATTTGATCCCCAAAATAGCTTTATGCCTTAAATGGGCAGGATATGTTGTGCCTGGCACCACTTGTTAATTAAAAGGTTTTGATATTCAATACACTAATTAAAGTGTATCATTGAAATATCATTTTGGTTTTGAGGAATGACTCATGTGGACTCATGTGGACTCATATTCAATGATTGTTTGGCATTCTTGAATACTGCTCGACCAAATGTTAAAACAACTCCCAGGTTGTTTCTTCCAACAAAAGATCAACACCAAGGTTCAAGTTATCTCAATAAACCGTTGAATTTGAAAAAAATTGTTGATTGTGAATATAATTATTTATTGAACTCGTTTGTGTATAATGTTTATGAAAGTTGGAAAACAGAGAAGAATGAGAAGCAAAATATGATATTGGCTTGAAGTAAGAATGTTGGATCCGCACCAATTTTGGCTTTCTTCCAAATTATTCATGAGTTAACAGACTATTATTACTTTTAAGTTGTAAGAAGGCTGGATATAACACTTTTATTGAAGCCACAGCCATTTTTGATCAGTTAATTTATACAAAAGTAATTAATAAAAGGCAACAGAACGATATTTTAACCCATCTACAAGTGTGTGTGTGTGTGTGTGTGTGTGTGTGTGTGTGTGTGTGTGTGTGTGTGTGTGTGTGTGTGTGTGTGTGTGTGTGTGTGTGTGTGTGTGTGTGTGTGTGTGTGTGTGTGTGTGTGTGTGTGTGTCTCCTCCATAACTCAAAAACCATTAAACCTCGTTGGCCTGAAACTTTGCATTTATACGAAGGGAACTCCAACGGAGTGCAGGAATGAAAACTATGTGTTTGGGAAAATTTAAACATCCCTTTTGAAGATAATTTGTGGGGTCCTCATGGTGGCGTGGGGTCCAAAAAATAAAACAAAAGCCTTTCCAAAATGGTGGCGCACCATCTTGGTTAGCCCTCTGTCACATCGCTGGGTAGTTAATCTGCTATTTTGTTCAGCCTACTCAAAAATGCTTTGCCTTGGAACCATAATCATCTCTCACGGACTAATTAAAGATATAATCGAAATCTGGCTTCAGATTTGAGGATCGGATCTCGTGGACGAAATAACTGTCAAAATCTTGAGTTGAATCTGAAATTTTTCAGAAATCAGTGATTCTTATAAAATATAAAGCGTATTTATTTATTTATTTAAGAAAGACTATCATCCCTCATGATCTGTCGTCTTAATTCATACCTCCAAAGAATAGTGTCTCACTCGAGTGAGACCTGCAACACCAGTTAGAAACACGAAAATTTGAAGCATTTGTTTTTAAAATTCCTTCTGTATAATGGACCCAGATTGCATCCATCTCAAAGTTTTATAGAGGTGGGTATTGGCCTGTCGGATCTGCTGAACATTTGCGGTCATTGGAACCAGAAGCATTCCCGACTCTGCAAGGCGGTTCTGAGATTTTTTTCAAAAACAGAGCGGGAAATCCATACAGTTTTATGGATTACCTAAAGGCGCCTTCGTTCAACACAGTTCTGTCTGGGTGTGAGGTGTGTGTCCTCTATAACTCCAAAACCATGAAACCTAGAGGCCCAAACTTTGCAAGCATATGAAGGGAACTCCAAGGTAGCGCACAAATGAAAATTGGGTGTTTAGATTTCTTTAAACAACCCTTTTGAAGATAATTTGATGGCCTTATTTAATTATCCTTTACCAAGGCATCGTCCTTGGTCACCTCACTTTCTCTCGCTGGGGTTATAATTCGCCATTTTTTTTCTCGCCTGCTCAACAATGCCTTGAGTTGGAACAGGCTGCAATGGCTTCTTAATGATAAAGCATTCAAATTTTTTCTTTCAATTTCCTCACTGATATCATTGAATACCTGTTCATCATGCCTACAAATATCTCCGTACATTACTTTTGTAAGTGCTATCGTTTTCAAATTAGCAGCTTGGAATGATTTTATGCATTATTTGATGTGATTTTCTATGATCTACTCTCACGAACTAATTAAAGTGTATCATTGAAATATCATTTTGGTTTTGAGGAATGACTCATGTGGACTAAATAACTGTCAAAATCTGGAGTGAAATCTGAAAATGTTAAGAAATTTGCGGTATGTCCCTTTACCAATTGACTTGCTATTGCTTGCCAAGCCAGCAGTTCCTTAACCATTTTGCTGCAGTGCTTGCTTGAGTGCTTAAGCTACTTCGCGAGCAATGCTCAAACTGCTTGGTTCTTTGTTTGCATGCCATGGAAATACAGGGCAAAAGTGTTCACACTGTCACGAAATAAATATATTGATCGATTTGAACAATGTTCAAGCCCCACTTGCCTGCATTTGGCCCCCGTTGTCATGCCGTGCCTCGGGCGGTGTCTCACCCGCTAAAAATGTGCAATGTATTTTGTACGGTCTGCTTTCATTATATGACCCGTCACTTCCACATAGAGAGATACATATAATAAATTAAACGTTTTATTTTTTAAAAAGATTCTTCAACTGTTTTGTTGGAGTGCTTGCTTAAGTGCTTAAGACACTTGGCGAGCACTCTACAAGCTTCGATGGGGATATCATCTCTCGTTTCTCCATGGCTACATCTCCGGAGTTAGGAAGGTAAAATAAATGAGAGGATTACAAGAAGTAAAACAACATTGGTCCTCTCCCTGCACCCCCCCCCCTCACTCTTGCTCCCCTTCCTCTCCCTCTCTCTCTCACCACTCTCCCTCTCCCTCCTCCCCTCATCCCTCCCCTTCTGTTAAGGGGACTGCAAAGGACTGACAGTTTAGTTTTGAATATAAAACGGCTTCCCCAGAGTGGAGCATGTACGAATCAGATTTGGAGTGAGCTGACTGGGGGTATGCAAAGGTTTCTGCATGTGCGAGCATGTATGCAGACCTTTGCCAGGTCGATAATGTTGGGTGCAAATGCTCCCACCTGGTTTTATGTAGAACCTGGCGGTTTAAAAGAAAATGTTTCTGTTTGAGCACAATTTATCGCCTTTCCCTTCCCCTCACTCTTACCTCCTCCCAAAATCCCCTCCCCTCTCCACCCCCGTGGACATCTCCAGGAGGTCTCTGCATGCTGTATTAATATCTTCACCAAATTTGCTGACCTACTAGGGATACCCAGGATCATGTCATGGGCACAAATACCCACCCCCCCCCTTCCTTGAGGGTGGAGAGATGATTTATTCTTCTTCCTGTAAGGCTGGACCAAGCTCCATTAAATTTTACATATGGGCTTGGGGTACCCAGTGTCAGGTAAAGGACACAACCCCCCCTCCCCATGGGGGTGTGATTCTCCATGTAAGTGGGTCACCTTAGCAGGAGGAGAATGAGGTAGCAGGTGTTTCTAGCTATATTAAAACAAGGGCATTCTCTGTGTGTGAACTGTATGTACTTTGTACCATCTGATCATTGTGGAGTGGAAAACGGCTGGGCCAATTTGGGGTATACGACTTGCAATTTTCACCTGCACATGTGGAATAGTGCAAGTGATTTAATCGCCGATCCCTGCCTAAGGAAGGCTGTGCCGACACCATATTACGCTCCCGCAGGGAGCAGGGAGCAGGGAGCAGGTAATATTAGTTCGAAAAAAATAAGGAAATGTTAGCTAAGACACCTAGTCATATGAAATTCAATGTTAATCTTTCAATTCGATTTTAGAAGTAAGGGCAAATAGTTTGTATGAGTATACAACCTTGGGGATATGATACGTATAATTTAGGGTATAATTGGCCATTTTCATAGCCAAGGTCAGAATCATTACACAGTTAAAGGCATCGAGGGTATAATGATAAAACAAGCTCAGAGACCAAACCTAGTAAAAGGCTTCATCCTCTGTGCCTCACCTTTAAATATCCGGCATTCAATTAATCATTCATCGATAATAATGCCACACACACAAAGCAGGGAAATTTGAAGAAAAGTTCAACCAGGTGCAACGCAGTTGATAGGGAAACAGTCCTTTCGTGATTCTTTTTCAGTTCATCATTAATCTTTGACTAATGATGTGGCACACAAGGACTGGGAAAGTTGAAGAAACATTCAACAAGGTGCAAAGAAGTTGATGGTCCTTTTCAGGTGACCATTAATCATAAAGCAGGGAAAGATGAAGAAAAGTTCAACCAGGTGCAAATAAGTTGATTGGGAAACATCTAATTTGTGGTCCTTTTTAATTTGTTTTTTTATAGAAACATCCTTTTTTAAAAAATAAATATATAATAGCTAAAATGAGAATAATTTTGATCCTTCTTGTTGGCATAAAAAGTAGTGCTTTTTTCTCCTTTCTCCAGATGACTTCAATACCTAAATATTGGGGTATTTCACTACGTAACATTGAACTAAGTAGTACTTAAATACTACTGCTTTTTACTTCTTATGATCTTGTAGACAATTACAATTGAAGATCGAGTAATGAGAGCCATTTGATTGCATCATCAGTGGCCCTGTGTAGTTAGTTCTGCAAAAGACCTGCTGAATCTCCTCTGCCCACAGTCCTGTACGAAATGGAGGACTGTCTCATCATGATGGCCACTGGTACACAAATACTGGGCTCTCAGTTTTCCTCCATTTATATGTATGATGAGGAGCCTTTCTTTGTTCGGAGTCAGTTGAGACCACTCCAATGGCGTTTCTGTAGATCAAAGCCTCTTCGTTTTCTCACAAACCCTTTTCAGATGTTCCCTGGATGTCAGGCTGCGAGCCAGAGTGGTTCCAATATACTTGGGGTGTGGTTCATTCTGGAGTGACTTACCACACAAGGAAACATCTAGTTTGGCAGGAGATAGGCAATTGCTCAGATGGAAGCCAGTGACAGTAGTTTTTGATGAATCGGGGCGGAATCTCCATTTGGTGAAATACTTAAAAACCTTGAAGTCGATCATAAGAACCCTGCCCACATCATCAAGATTGCGTGATCGGTAAGCAAGAAGGATATCATCAGCCTAAGCAAACTTTCATGTAGTCACAGGTAGGCTACTTGTATATATGTTGAAAATTATTGGGGCTAAGCCTGGTCCTTGAGGGAGACTATTATTCAGAGTTCTTGGTGCACTGGTCATACCCCCAAGTAAGACTGAAACAATGGTTGTTAATCATCGATGCTAGTACTCGCATGGTTGCACGGCAGGGAAGGAGCTTTGCTGTCTTGAGAAACAATACTTTCCCAGTACTTGGATGAAACGTCATGGTGGGAAGCCTTGGAGACCAAATATATATATGACTTAAGCATTATTATTATAATCAGAACGTTTGAAGTCAAAAGGATGATAACAGATCAAATCCTCTTTATCTATTTGATGATGACTTCACCGCTGCCATGACATCCCTCATCCTTCAGACAGGCAGGCTGCCACCTCTTCCCTCTCTTCAGAACATGAATAAAAAAATCACAAGCTCATCAAACACTTGGAATATGTCTTTCAATCCTGACAAATCTCAATTCTCACTATCTCTCTTCGAAAGAACCCTCTGGCAACCCTCCGATATCTACTTTGGGGTCATTCAAATATCAAGTAATGCATTTTTTGCCGAAATCTGACACCTGCCACCCCCTTGTCATGCTGTGCAACGCTTCAACAGACACCCCCCAAAATATTGCATCACGCTCTATGAAGAAACCCCCTCTGCCTATTTCGTACCTTAAACCCGGTATGCTATTTATCCCATTGTTTTTTTTCAGTTACTATTAACTATATTTGAGAAAGTAAAGGAGGTACAGTGTACCGTCAATAAGACCAGGCACCAATCAGAATCCCTGCAATGACGTCATCGGACTAATCGCTCAGAGTGATGTAATCATTTCTAAATATGTTCAATTTGTTTCATTTGTAAATGAGATTAAGTGTCTGTGTAAAAAGCAATGATGGAATATTCGTTAAAACTGCACCAACAATCGTGATTTTATACTTTTCTAATTTACATTTCATTATTATTTAATAATATTTTATATTGTACAGATTTCGGAGATATAAAAACACGTTTTAATAAAATCGTACAATTTAAAGGATTATGAATATACAAAACATCACATCTTCTTCGGGAAATGACGTCACTTTTTCTTCAATCACCAATTTACAATGAAAGTTTACAGTAAGAGTTTACAGTGAGATCTCTCAACAAAGCCATCGCGGAGAGAGAAAAGCTGTTTACACAAGGAAATTAGACACAGGAGGAGGCCATTCAGCCCATCACGCCTGTGCCACATCAACACCACACTAATTTATCAACATAGATCAAAAGAAGAAAAAGAGTTTGTTTGTTTTTTTACTGTAATTTTTTTTTGTTTCTTTTTAGAGGAGGGAGCATGGGCGAAGATGGTTCTTAGGTAAAAAAAAAAAACACACACAACATCCCTTGATAAGACCCCCACAGATGCACACAGTCACCCATCCATGCTCAAACTACCTTAAAGTCCTGCCAACATACCTACACACCTCTATTTCCATAACTTTCAGGTACCTAACTAATTCCAATTTAAACTTATCTCCTGTTTCTGCTGCCACTACCTTTCCAGGGAGACCATTCCATACATTAACTACTCTCTGAGTGAAAGACCCTGCTTCACTACCATCTTAACTCTCCTCTTCTCTCCTCTCAGGCTTTGGCCCCTGGTCCTATCACTGTCGACTCTGCTGAATAATTATTCTGCATTTATTTTATCCTTACCTTTCATTATCTTAAACATCTCAATCATATCTCCTCGTAACCTCCTCCTTTCGAGTGAATAAAGCCCTATCTCCTTCAGCCGCTCCTCATAGCTAAGACCAGCATGGCCCAGAATCAATCTCATAGCCCTGCGCTGAACCTTCTCTTTGGCATCTATGTGCCTCTTGAGTTGTGGTGACCAAAACTGCACACAATATTCTAGATGTGGCCCTCACTAAATTCCTGTACAATGTTAACACCACATCTTTTGATTTATAAATGATCCCCCTCTCAAGACAACCTAAAACCCTATTTGGTTTACCTGTAGTTGCCTGGGAGTGTGCTGCCTGCTTACCTCCCGTATGTATTACCACCCCCAGATCCTTCTCCCATGTGACACACTCCCAAATTACCCCTTACATCCTGTAATCTCTATTTTCATTGTTCTTTCCCATCCCCAACACCTTACACTTGCTCATGTTAAACTCCATCTGCCAATCTTTTACCCAATCTATACAAGTATCAACACTTTCCTGAATCTGATCACCACCCCCTCTGATATCCACCTTACCTCCAAGCTTTGTGTCATCTGCAAATTTAGAGAAGCCTACTGTTCACCCCCACTATCCCCACTCTGCTGCAACCTCACCACTGCCAATATCCTCAGCAACCTCACTCCACAACTGTAACCAACTATTATTGGAAGTATTGACAGCCACATGTGAACAACCACAAGTGACCTTCCACAGCCACGTGTGAACAACCAAAAGTGTACCAGAATGTCATTCAACCTTCTGGGAAAGCTCAGCCAGAAAGGTCCAAAAAGGCCATTCAGATCATAGTTGTGAAAATATGGGTTGAAATGAAAAAGCAACCCGATGGTATCCAACGTGCCATGTCTGAGAAAACCCAGGAATGGAAACAAGTGGAAACGAAGCAAAAAGGACGTTTGCTCTCATTTTGGTGAAAGATATGAATATTAAGTGTTAATAAGTGTATCTTTGAGATTGTTCTGCGTCTTTTGGCGTAATAATAACAGGAAAATTTTGGTTTCTACAGTACTGTTGATCAGAACAGAGACAGATGTATCAAGGTGCGACAGACCAAATGTGGAGCAAAGTTCTCATTGATTGATTTAGTGTTACGTAACAGCACTGGAAATACCCCAACCCCTGTCACACTCTGTAACGCTTGGACAAACACTCCCACCCCACTCTCGCCCCCCAAAATAAATATAAATTCCTTCCTTGGCACACCTGAACTCCTATCCACCTTCAAAGCTAATAGCTTGATGGAGTACTACTCTACCCTCTGGGCTGTCTCCCCTGCCCCACATCTTGTTCAGCTTGATGCCGTGGAAACCAAAGTCATCAAGATTATCAAAATATCCCGTGATGAAGGTGAGTCCATGGGCCTATCACGGCGCCATTGCAGGCAGGTCGGTGGTCTCTCCGTCTTATTCTGCCTCCTTTCTGGTCTAGCAACCTTTGCTCTTTCCACGAGTTGTCCCCCCCCCCCCCCCTCCAGGTTGCACATGGTCCACCATAAACCTCCTTTTAGTGAAACGACATAAATCCAGGATGACTGCTCACCTCCACTCATTTGTTTCTTTTTTTCACATCCTCTTCAATCTTATTCTTCCCTCCAGGTCTTCAAGACAGCTGTTCACTACCATCTCAGATGGTCCCCTATCGAAAACCATGATCTTTTCTATCCTTGTTAACCCCACTCAAATCCCTCCTTCCAATTTTACCGTTTTTTTTTCCTCCTTGGAGTTTCTTTCTTTGTATAGGCATCTTGTCCAACCCATGCACGTGTGTTTTGCATCTTGTTTTTGTGTGTTACGTCCTGATCCCTTCACTGTACTAGCTCTTCCAGGAGCCTCGACTATGTATAGGCCGTGGGGCGAGCAGCCAAAAGGCCTCTATTTCTTGAGTTTTGTGACTACCATCCGGAAACTACTTGAAATTTTGCATGTAGGTACAAAAAAATATCCTTTACAACCATACAAATTTGTCAGTAGTGAAAGTTGCACAATAATTAATAATTTTAATTTCATATTTCATAATTTCTTCATAGCGCCCTCTACAGTCCGTGTGGAGACATTCATGGTATTTGCTGTGGGGGAATTTACTTTTACTCGTGTTTCTGTATGGGAAATGTCACCATCCATCGAATCATCCATATGAAATATTGTCACGTCGGCCACCGAAGGTGAACGAGGTTGTTTTCTCCTCTTACTGTCTGTTTGTCTGTTTGTAACTTGGCGAAAAATTGTTTTTTTTTTTTTTTACCAAGTATGTTGGTCTGTAGTGTTTGTCTGTCTGTCTGTCTGTCACACGATTTCTTGCCACTGTTTCCAAGCAATCGTTTTGAATTTTTTTTTTGTGTGTACGTGACCGGCCAAGGAAGGCAACGCCAAATTTGGGTGAATAATTTTTTTAAGTGATTCTTTACCATTGAGAGATGGGGCCAAAAACGATATTCAGCACGATCTCTCAAAAGGTTGTGGACGGATTCCGATGAAACTTGGTGGACAGGTTGGGAGTGCCATGAGGAAGAATTGATTCAATGTTGTTGAAGATCCCAATCTTGATCTGGATACAAGAATTTTTTATATTTTTTTTACACTCATTCTTCACTATTGAGAGATGGGGCTAAAAACGAGATTCCATGATATCTCAAAAAGTTGAGGACGGATTCTAATGAAACTTGGAGGTCAAGTTGAGTGTGTGAAAAGGACTCATTGTTTCGATTTCGGTGAAGATCTGAATCCGGATCCAAATTCGAGAAATTTTTCTGGTGATTCTTCACCATTGAGATAGACGGGGCCAAAAATGATGTATAGCATGATATTTCAAAAATGTAATGGGCCCGATATGTTCTCGTGGATCAGGCATTACGGGGTGGAGGTATGCGCTCTAGCGAGTGGCCTTCTAGTTTCTCACATGATACAGACTGAAGACATATTGGACAAGGTTTCCAGTGAACCCCACCCACCTCTGAAAGTTGATTTGGTTCATTGTTCTCTCTCCATCGTTTAAGTATAGTTATTGATTCTAAATTTGCACCAGAAGTCAGAGATCCTCTCTCCTCTTGTATTATTTCTCCTGCTTACCTCTCTTCACTTCTAAAATATTGAGCTTAGTAATATGGTTATTTGAAGAAAGGAGAGGAAGGCTGAGATCTTAAAGGGATACTTTGCTGAAAATTTGTCGGGACCATGATAGTGATAAATTATTATCCTTTGAAGTGTGATAAATCACATATGGCACACATTAATAACTGATTTCGATCGTACAAGGTAGATATTCCCCAAAATGATTTCAAATTCGCCGCGTTTTTGGCAGCTCCGTCAGTCGTCATCCTGGAGTTCATCAACCAATCAGCGCGCACTGCATCATCCACGCTTGATGCCAGACATGTCCTGATCTAGATGCATGTAAAGTAAAACCTAAAACCTCGATCTCTCCATCCACGTGGCACGTGAAATTCAACCCGATTCCTTTGAACCGGAATATTCTGACTTATAATTGACTGTCGGGTTACGAGGAAATGATCCAGAGCCAGTCGACGATCCAAGGAATCACCTCGAAGCTTGAGTCGGGCAAGCCACGCACTGGTGCTTGTGTGGCCTGTGTCAGCAATTACTGACTGCTTTGGAACGTCAGTGTTGTTGCCAGTCATCACGTGTGACAGACAAGAAGGATGAAATAGGTTTACCTGAACGATGTATTACAAGAACAGAACGTCCGTCCAGTCTTTGCATCATGACGTCATCTACATCAGGCTGCTGATGATGGCCCAGGTGTTTCATCTGCTGTCTCTGTCAATGCGGCTTCTTCCTTTAGGCATTCATTGAGAACCTTCAAACATCGAGCACCTCACGTTTTACATACATAACCTGATTTGTCAATGTTATGAGCTCCATGCAAATGCACCTTGGCCACCAAAAACTGATATAAATTAACATTATTGATCTTGGTGAATACCTCACATGCATCTAATGCCAATATCAATGGCCAACGACAAACAAAAAAATGCATTATTTGTGGGACAAGGAAACACAGTAAATGAAGATGTATTTATCATTTACATGAATGATAAATATATCCTCCTCCTCCTCCTCCGCCTCCTCATCACCTTTACATCTCCCTATCAAATGCAGGTCGTTACGGTTCACTCCCTCTCGTCTCTCCTGTACGTTGTTGATTTCACGTGTTGCCCCACTGTCGGTGCGATGCCTTCTCTCTGTGACTTTGCTCCTTCATGAGCCTCTACCTTGTGGCCAAAATAAAACCCCACTTTGTGGTCACACCCAAACTTCACAAACTTCAAGGTCACAGATTTCTCCAAACTGCGATCGCTTCCAGGTTTTGACTCAAAGAACTACATCGTGACATAAATTGATATCTAATTTGGGAGGTTTCTGTTAACTACGAATCGCGTGCAATACGTTCCAGAAGTGATCTATATTTCAAAAATACCGGTTTAGCAAAGTATGCTTTCAAGAATTAGAGAAAGAAATGTACCAGTTGGTTAATTTATGAAAAAAATCAACCAACTGTCACACACATGGATGTCAGTGTTCTCAACATCCTTCCATAACCTAAACTACCAGCATGTGTTCAATTCCAAATGTAATGTTTCTGTGCAAGTCTTAATTTTGACACTGAATTTGACGGCATGTGTGTGTAATTGTGCTATTCATTAAAAACTCATTCTTTCCATCAAGTCACACATTTATAAGGAAAGATCATGATCACCGAAACATCATCAGAATTATCCGATTCTTCTTCAAAGTCATCCACAGCATTCTTCGTTGGTATTGAATCTTTAGAGTCAACACATTTACATAGATCTGTGCACTGTATATCGGGGTGTCTGCATGAGCAACGACCTTTCCCTTTGCCATGGGGCTCTTCACACCTGGTCTTCTTACAACTACATTATGTTTGCTCCAACAGAGTGTTTGGTGCAGGTGGGAGATCACCCCATACAACTTCCAAGTGAGTGTCATTATAATGATATTGCGTCCATGACCCTGTGGACTGGGGATAGCAGGAAACTGTTCCAGACAGCTTGTATGGATTGCTGCTTGGTAGTTGGTGCACATGATATGTTTTTGGAAAGAGTCGCTGGAAGGAGACGTGTTTATCTCAGCTTTGGTAACCAGCTTGTGTCGAACTGTGTTCACTCCACAGCAGCCTTGGTCATACAACCTGCACACAAATCTTTCCATTCCAGCAATCAAACAAGTTTCCAAAGTAAATGAACTCCTAAGCTGCTTGAAGACACTTGGAAGTTAACACATTCAAACATCAGTTTCATTGCCTTCTTCTTACATTTCCCGCAGAAAGAACTCGCACAATCACATTCTGTAAAGTAGTGAAGGCCGATGAGGGCATCATTCACACTCTGCGCAAGATGATTGTGTACAGCACTCAAACTTATTGTGCACCTGTTGTTTCCCTTGCCAGTGCAAAAAAAAAGTACTTGTACGTCCCATATTCAGTAGTTCCGTATTCATAAGAATGCGTCCCATATTCACTATGTCCTGTATTCATGAGAATGCGTCCCATACTCAGCCAACTCCCTACATCAACAATTCCTTACTACAAAAAAAAAATTGTACAGCCTTGAACTTGTTGCACTTCAATATTAGTGAAATAAACACGAATTGTACTTTGACATTGTTCCATATACAGGTCAGGTCAGGGATGGGAGCATGCGCCGGAGTCGCATGCCACTGCGTCCACTTTCCGCAGGATCTCCGTCTGGCCGTCCCCCAGGCAGATGCCTGGCCCATCCCCATCTCCTTGAGATGCTGATCAACCTGCTGCAACCAGGAGGCACGTGGTCGGCTCATTGCCTCCTCCACTCACGAGGCTCCCTCGCTGAGAGAATCTGGTGAACAGGATCAATATCAGGAAAACAAGCTACATGTCCATACAGCCGCAGCTGATGCTCACGGACTATGCAGGTTACAAATCTCATTTGAGTCTCTCTCAGCAACCGCTGGTTGGACAGAATGTCCGACCAGCGATAGCCAAGGATTCTCCGAAGAGAACTGGCACCAAAAGGAATTAGGTCTCCGTCTCAGATCCCTGCTCAGAGACTCAGGGTCCAAGTCTCACATCCGTAGAGCAAGACTGGAAGCACCAAGGACCTGAAGGCTGGGAGTTTCATCCTGCACAGGCACCTGCAGTGCCACATCCCATGATCCAGTGAATCCATGAGTCCCCAGGCCGGACCTAGACATCTGTTGATCTCTGGCTCACAGCCAGGTTTCATACACAACATGCACAATTATGCTGGTTGCATTTGCCTTCCCAGCAGTACTCTGGGGGCAGTTCAGGTTCCTGGGAATCCCCTACTCTTTGTGAAAGACATCAAGGGATTTTTAACGTTCACAAACTAATGAGAGCAGACAGGATGCCTAATTTAACTTTGTCCATCCGAGGGACGCATCAATGAATCACCCTGCTTGTGAAACACCTGGTTGACAGTTTATATTCGAACCCAGGCTTCAAGGAGAATGTATGTACCTGTAAATCATCCTACCACCCCCTAAATGATACTTGCTGTCAACAATGTATGTACCTGTAAATCATCCTGCCACCCCCTAAATGATACTTGCTGTCAACAATGTATGTACCTGTAAATCATCCTGCCACCCCCTAAATGATACTTGCTGTCAACAATGTATGTACCTGTAAATCATCCTGCCACCCCCGAAATGATACTTGCTGTCAACAATGTATGTACCTGTAAATCATCCTGCCACCCCCTAAATGATACTTGCTGTCAACAATGTATGTACCTGTAAATCATCCTGCCACCCCCGAAATGATACTTGCTGGTCAACAACATATGTAAACCTATCTGGCATAATCGTGATTCAGATCTCATGCCTTAGACATAATTAACATGCAGCAATGAACTTTGTCAGGCACTCAGAACACATGTGGAATTTAATAGGCTGTGCACCAAGTAAATGTGCCTGTGTGGGGCCTGGATCACGATATAGCCCCCAAACTACCATAACCACGTAATGAGTTGAGTACATGCGAAGTACGTACCTTTCAACTCCTTCAAGCAGTTATCACACGCAGGCAATATTGGTGTCCCTGTTGAAGTAGATTATCTGCTAGAGCAGCTATCTTACTTTCTGGCTGATCTTTGAGCTCTTTCCAAAGGATGACACATGATTTGAACTTCCTGAAACTTTTGTCTTAGAACAAACTAACTTTCATCTATCTATAATTCCAGCAATCTGTGTGTGTGTGTGTGTGTGTGTGTGTGTGTGTGTGTGTGTGTGTGTGTGACTGTGACCGCTGTTTCTTGACAACCACTGGTCCGATCTAATTGAAACTTGCCAGGTATATTGCTGGGGACCTGAGGATGTGCCTTTACAAGGTTTGATATTAATCGGACAAGTGGTTCCCAAGTGATGGCCATTTATTTACCAACCAATGACAGGACAGGGTGCTGCGTGGGCGTGGCCGATGGAGGAAGATAACCTCAACCGCGGTCCCCATTACGGGTTACAACGTACGGACTTCCGGATAATGATGACTTCGTGTATTCTAATAATTTCTCGATTACTTATGCGCATTTATAGATAAACACAATGCCCCAAGTTATGATCGTTTTCATATTAGACGGTGCATAAATTTCGGTAACATCAGAGTTAGCTGTCTGGTATGCTCCGAAGCAGGAAGTAAATTTTTTCTTTGCACGTAAGTTTTTTTTCCCCTCTTCTCTTTGTGTTTTTCCTTGCGATGACATTGCGTAAAGGCAAAATACGTTGGCGCTAATTGAATAATTGGCCATTAAAACTAAATTGCGAATAATCGTAACTGCGATATGCGAACTTCCGGACAGTGAGGACTTCCGGTATTCCGGATAGTGATGAGTATTGTATTCTTTCTCAATTTTTTTCTCGATTTATCGACTTCCTGTATTCTTTCTTTCTCGATTTCTGTACTTTCTCGATTTCTTTCTCGATTTTCTTAAACACAATGCCCCAATCCAGTCGTCGTTTACCACAGCGAAGGAACGAAGCTGTGGGTCATGCACGTGGAATGGAATCCAATGAAGCACGAGCTGCTCGCTTGACACGCGATGCAACGTGCGTGACAAGGCGTCGTTCAGCCGAAACGGATGAAGAACGAACTGTTCGCTTAGCAGACAACATTGAACGCGAAGCAAGGCATCGTGCAGAAGAAACGGATGAAGAACGAACTGCTCACTTGGCAGACAACACTGTACACGAGGCAAAGCGTCGTGCAGCTGAAACAGATGAAGAACGAACTGCTCGCTTGGCAGCCAACACTGAACGTGAGGCAAGGCGTCGTGCAGCAGAAACGGATGAAGAACAAGCTGCTCGCTTGGCAGACAACATTGAACGTGAGGCAAGGCGTCGTGCAGAAGAAACGGATGAAGAACGAACTGCACGCTTGGCAGACAACACTGGACGCGAGGCTAGGTGCCGTGCAGAATAAACGGATGTAGAATGAGCTGCTCACTTGATACGTGACGCTACGTGCATGACAAGGTGTTGTGCAGCTGAAACGGATGAAGAACGAGCTGCTCGCTTGGCAGACAACACTGAACGTGAGGCAAGGCGTCATGAAGAAGAAACGGATGAAGAACGAGCTGCTCGCTTGGCAGACAACACTGGACGCGAGGCAAGGCGTCGTGCAGAAGAAACGGTTGAAGAACGAGCTGCTCGCTTGGCAGACAACACTGAACGTGAGGCAAGGCGTCATGAAGAAGAAACGGATGAAGAACGAGCTGCTCGCTTGGCAGACAACACTGAACGCGAGGCAAGGCGTCGTGCAGAAGAAATCCCTCACCAGCGAGAAGACCAGCAAGTAAGGGATGCCCTGTGCCATCAGGGCGTACACCGTGTGAGACGAGCGCAGGCTCACGGTGAGAATCGCAACCTTGCTCTATAAGATGATACCGATTTCTTCTGAGAGGAACTTCCTGTTGAGTACAGGCACGCATTGAGCAGGACCTCATTATTTCAATGCACTAAATGCTCACATTGTGATGCTTTTGTGTGGAACGAGGAGAGAAGAGGATTTTGCTGCAACCACGGCAAGGTTGACCTTAAGCATGATTCTACGAATCCAAAACCCGGTTCAATTCCATCAGAATCTCCAGATGCTATGAAAAACCTTTTCCTTAACCAGGACTTTGTGAAGCATGCGAAACAGTACAACAACGCGCTGGCAATAGCAAGTATCGGTGTTCGAGAGATAGGTATGCCTTGCTTCAATCCTGGAGTGCGCATACAAGGTAAGGTTTACCATTACATTGGTGCTCCTCTTGCCGATCTGGATTGTACCCCACGCTTTGCTCAGATCTACTTTCACGATCCAGCCCATGAGCTGGAGTATCATTGTGCCTACACCTCGAACAGTAGCCTGAATGAGCATTTTTTGCTAAGAGCACAACAGGCCATTCATGAGTGCAACCCATAAGTCCAGCAATTCTAATCAGCCATTGAGTATGTGGTTCATAATGATAGCGCCAATGAACTGAAAATTGTGTTAACAGGTCGGACGTGGCGCCGAGACCTTCATCAAGCTACCGTCAACATTCCCTCACCAGACAGCGATGTGGCTGTCATTGCTCCAGGGGCAATGACAACAGAGCAGTTTGGAAGGCTGGCAGTCGGTGTTCACCTCAGAGGAGGAGGTTTACAGACAATAGATGCCATGCATCCAGCACATGACCCTCTATCATACATACTTCTGCTACCCTTCGGCTCCCAGGGGTACCACACTGAGTTAGCAGGGATAACGCCAACATCTTTCTACCGCTACCATCTGTACGTGATCCTACTCATCACTTCAATGTACTGCTTCGTGGTGGAAAGTTGACACAGTAGTACGTATGCGACATGATGGCAAAAATTGAGTCAATATTGAAGTGCACCATCTCAATTGGAATCGCTGCAACCAGAAGTCAATTAAGGCAGAAAAGTATAAGATCATCGTTGATGTGTTGAACATAACCTTGAGTCCATCTGCCAACATCTTCCCGTTCACTCTGCGGTGTCGGCAGTTTCCGGTACGACCATGCTTTGCCATGACTGTGAATAAATCCCAAGGGCAGTTGCTACACCGTGTTGGGGTCTTCTGCACAAGAGACTTCTTCAGCCATGGTCAGTTCTACATGGTGGCCAGTAGGGTTGACAGATCCAGCAGCCTCCGCATTCTTGCCCTGGACGAGGAAACAAAGAAGCTGAACCCTTTCCTCAGCAATGTTGTTTATGAAGAGGTGCTAACGAGATAAAGGTGTGTACATGTGGAAAAATTTTAT